>NC_133528.1:150980451-151184327 GCF_048544455.1 Silene latifolia | reverse complement strand
TCACGATAATCCTAGTTTCGGCGAATCTCGGTTTGTCAGGCACACCCAAGACTCCCAAATGTCTTCCGTTGGTGCTCAAACTTTGCGTGGACGCTTTATCCGACCCGAGGAAAAAACCGTGTATTATACACTTCAATTTCAACCCGTTTGAAAGGTCGTCTCGACCACTGTTTCTTTTTCTCCCTGTTTTTCAATAACGCGTTCGAGCTCATTTCAGGAATCAACCTGTTCGATTTCAGATTCAAATAACGAGCTTTAACACATTTTTCACGATAATCCGAGTTTCGGCGAATCTTTGGTTTGGGCACACCGGCACTCCCAAATGTCTTCCGTTGGTGCTCAAACTTTGCGTGGACGCTTTATCGACCCGAGGAAGTTTCTATGTGATTTCCGGAGAATTTTGTCCGGGACCCCGGAATCCCGAAACCGTGTATTATACACTTCAATTTCAGCCGTTCGGAAGGTCGTACGGACCCCGTTTCTTTTTCTCCCTGTTTTTCAATCACGCATCCGAGCTCATTTCAGGAATCAACCTGTTCAATTTCGCCTCAAATAACGAGCTTTAACACATTTTTCACGATAATCCGAGTTTCTGCGAATCTTTGGTTTGTGGCACATTGGCACCCCCAAATGTCTTCCGTTGGTGCTCAAACTTTGCGTGGCCGCTTTATCCGACCCGAGGAAGTTTCTATGTGATTTCAGAGAATTTTGTTCCGTAATCCCGAAAAACCGTGTATTATACACTTCAATTTCACCGTTTGAAAGGTCGTACGGACCCCCGTTTCTTTTTCTCCCGTTTTTCAATAACGCGTCCGAGCTCATTCAGAATCAACCTGTTCGATTTCAATTTCAAATAACGAGCTTTAACACATTTTTCACGATAATCCGAGTTTCGCGAATGCTGGTTTGTGGCACACCGGCACTCCCAAATGTCTTCCGTTGGTGCTCAAACTTTGCGTGGACGCTTTATCTGACCCGAGGAACTTTCTATGTGATTTCCGGAGAATTTTGTTCCGGGACCCCGGAATCCCGAAAAACCGTGTATTATACACTTCAATTTGAGCCGTTCGGAAGGACGTCTGGACCACCGTTTCTTTTTCTCCCTGTTTTTCAATCACGCGTCCGAGCTCATTTCAGAATCAACCTTGTTCGATTTCAGAATCAATCTATTCGATTTCAACCTCAAATATTGAGCTTTAACATATTTTTCACGATAATCCGAGTTTCGGCGAATCTTTGGTTTGTGGCACACCGCACCCCCAAATGTCTTCCGTTTGTGCTCAAACTTTGCGTGGCCGCTTTATCCGACCCGAGGAAGTTTCTATGTGATTTCCGGAGAATTTTGTTCCGGACCGAATCCCGAAAAACCGTGTATTATACACTTCAATTTCACTGTTCGGAAGGACGTCACTGACCCCGTTTCTTTTCCCCCTGTTTTTCAATCACGCGTCCGAGCTCATTTCAAGAATCAACCTGTTCAATTTCAGCCTCAAATAACGAGCTTTAACACATTTTTCACGATAATCCGAGTTTCGGCGAATGCTTTGTTTGGTACATTGGCACCCCCAAATGTCTTCCGTTGGTGCTCAAACTTTGCGTGGCCGCTTTATCCGACCCGAGGAAGTTTCTATGTGATTTCCGGAGAATTTTGTTCCGGACCCCTAATCCCGAAACCGTGTATTATACACTTCAATTTCAAATGTTTGAAAGGTCGTACGGACCCCGTTTCTTTTTCTCCCCGTTTTTTCAATAACGCGTCCGAGCTCATTTCAGGAATCAACCTGTTCGATTTCTACCTCAAATAACGAGCTTTAACACATTTTTCACGATAATCCGAGTTTCTGCGAATCTTTTTTGTGGCACACCGGCACTCCCAAATGTCTTCCGTTGGTGCTCAAACTTTGCGTGGCCGCTTTATCCGACCCGAGGAACTTTCTATGTGATTTCCAGAGAATTTTGTTCCGGGACCCTAATCCCGAAAACCGTGTATTATACACTTCAATTTCACCCGTCGGAAGGTTGTACGGACCATGTTTCCTTTTCTCCTGTTTTTCATTCACGCGTCCGGAGCTCATTTCAGAATCAACCTGTTCGATTTCGGAATCAACTCGCTCGATTTCACCTCAAATAACGAGCTTTAACACATTTTTCACGATAATCCGAGTTCGGCGAATGTCTTGGTTTGTGGCACACCGGCACCCCCAAATGTCTTCCGTTGGTGCTCAAATTTTGCGTGGCCGCTTTATCTGACCCGAGAAACTTTCTATCTGATTTCCGGAGAATTTTGTTCCGGGACCCCAGAATCCCGAAAAACCGTGTATTATACACTTCAATTTAAGCCGTTCGGAAGGTCGTATCGGACCGTTTTCTTTTTCTCCCTGTTTTTCAATCACGCGTCCGAACTCATTTTAAGAATCAACCTGTTCGATTTTAGCCTCAAATAACGAGCTTTAACACATTTTTCACGATAATCCGAGTTTCTGCGAATCTTTGGTTTGTGCACACCGGCACCCCCAAATATTTTCCGTTGGTGCTCAAACTTTGCGTGGCCGCTTAATCTGACCCGAGAAACTTTCTATGTGATTTCCGGAAAATTTTGTTCCGGGATCCCGGAATACCGAAAAACACTTCAATTTCAGCCGTTCGGAAGGTCGTACCGGCCCCTGTTTCTTTTTCTCCCTGTTTTTCAATCACGCGTCCAAGATCATTTCAAGAATCAACCTGTTCGATTTCATCCTCAAATAACGAGCTTTAACACATATTTCACTATAATCCGAGTTTCGGCGAATGCTGGTTTGTGGCACACCGGCACTCCCAAATGTCTTCCGTTGGTGCTCAAACTTTGCGTGGACGCTTTATCTGACCCGAGGAACTTTCTATGTGATTTCCGGAGAATTTTGTTCTGGGACCTCGAAATCCCGAAAAACCGTGTATTATACACTTCAATTTCAGCCGTTCGGAAGGACGTACCGGACCCTGTTTCTTTTTCTCCCTGTTTTTCAATCACGCGTCCGAGCTCATTTCAGGAATCAACCTGTTCGATTTCAGAATCAACTCGCTCGATTTCACCTCAAATAACGAGCTTTAACACATTTTTCACGATAATCCGAGTTCGGCGAATCTTCAGTTTGTGGCACACCGGCACCCCCAAATGTCTTCCGTTGGTGCTCAAATTTTGCGTGGCGCTTTATCTGACCCGAGAAACTTTCTATGCGATTTCCGGAGAATTTTGTTCCGGAATCCCGAAAACCGTGTATTATACACTTCAATTTCAGCCGTTCGGAAGGTCGTACCGGACCCTGTTTCTTTTTCTCCCTGTTTTTCAATCACGCGTCCGAACTCATTTTAAGAATCAACCTGTTCGATTTTAGCCTCAAATAACGAGCTTTAACACATTTTTCACGATAATCCGAGTTTCGGCGAATGCTGGTTTGTGGCACACCGGCACCCCCAAATATTTTCCGTTGGTGCTCAAACTTTGCGTGGCCGCTTTATCTGACCCGAGAAACTTTCTATGTGATTTCCGGAAAATTTTGTTCCGGATCCCTAATACCGAAAAACACTTCAATTTCATTTCAATTTCGGAAGGTCGTACCGCCCCTGTTTCTTTTTCCCCGTTTTTCAATCACGCGTCCAAGATCATTTCAAGAATCAACCTGTTCGATTTCATCCTCAAATAACGAGCTTTAACACATATTTCACTATAATCCGAGTTTCTGAATCTTTGGTTTTGGCACACCGCACTCCCAAATGTCTTCCGTTGGTGCTCAAACTTTGCGTGGCCGCTTTATCCGACCCGAGGAACTTTCTATGTGATTTCCGGAGAATTTTGTTCGGGACCCCGAAATCCCGAAAACCGTGTATTATACACTTCAATTTCACCGCTCGGAAGGACGTCGACCCCGTTTCTTTTTCTCCTGTTTTTCAATCACGCGTCCGAGCTCATTTCAGGAATCAACCTGTTCGATTTCTACCTCAAATAACGAGCTTTAACACATTTTTCACGATAATCCGAGTTTCGGCGAATGCTGGTTTGTGGCACACCGGCACCCCCAAATGTCTTCCGTTGGTGCTCAAACTTTGCGTGGACGCTTTATCTGACCCGATGAACTTTCTATGTGATTTCCGGAGAATTTTGTTTCGGGACCCCGAATCCCGAAAAACCGTGTATTATACACTTCAATTTCACTGCCGAAAGGTCGCACGGACCCCGTTTCTTTTTCTCCCGTTTTTCAATCACGCGTCCGAGCTCATTTCAGGAATCAACCTGTTCGATTTCAGAAATCAACCTATTCGATTTCAACCTCAAATAACGAACTTTAACATATTTTTCACGATAATCCGAGTTTCTGCGAATCTTTGGTTTGTGGCACACCGGCACCCCCAAATGTCTTCCGTTGGTGCTCAAAATTTGCGTGGACGCTTTATCTCGACCCGATGAACTTTCTATGTGATTTCCGGAGAATTTTGTTCTGGACCTCGGAATCCCGAAAACCGTGTATTATACACTTCAATTTCAAATTGTTCGGAAGGACGTACCGACCCTGTTTCCTTTTCTCCCTGTTTTTCAATCACGCGTCCGAGCTCATTTCAGAATCAACCTGTTCGATTTCAGAATCAACCTGCTCGATTTCAGCCTCAAATAACGAGCTTTAACACATTTTTCACGATAATCCGAGTTTCGGCGAATGCTGGTTTGTGGCACACCGGCACCCCCAAATCTCTTCCGTTGGTGCTCAAAATTTGCGTGGCCGCTTTATCTGACCCGAGGAAGTTTCTATCTGATTTCCGGAGAATTTTGTTCCGGGACCCCGGAATCCCGAAAAACCGTGTATTATACACTTCAATTTGAGCCGTTCGGAAGGACGTACCGGACCCTGTTTCTTTTTCTCCCTGTTTTTCAATCACGCGTCCGAGCTCATTTCAGGAATCAACCTGTTCGATTTCAGGAATCAATCTATTCGATTTCAACCTCAAATATTGAGCTTTAACATATTTTTCACGATAATCCGAGTTTCGGCGAATGCTGGTTTGTGGCACACCGGCACCCCCAAATGTCTTCCGGTTGTACTCAAACTTTGCGTGGCCGCTTTATCTGACCCGAGGAAGTTTCTATGTGATTTCCGGAGAATTTTGTTCCGGGACCCCGGAATCCCGAAAAACCGTGTATTATACACTTCAATTTCAAATTTCGGAAGGACGTCTGACCACGTTTCTTTTTCTCCCTGTTTTTCAATCACGCGTCCGAGCTCATTTCAGGAATCAACCTGTTCAATTTCAGTCTCAAATAACGAGCTTTAACACATTTTTCACGATAATCCGAGTTTCGGCGAATGCTGGTTTGTGGCACATTGGCACCCCCAAATGTCTTCCGTTGGTGCTCAAACTTTGCGTGGCCGCTTTATCTGACTCGAGGAAGTTTCTATGTGATTTCCGGAGAATTTTGTTCTGGGACCTCGGAATCCCGAAAAACCGTGTATTATACACTTCAATTTCAGCCGTTCGGAAAGTCGTACCGGACCCTGTTTCTTTTTCTCCCTGTTTTTCAATCACGCGTCCGAGCTCATTCAGGAATCAACCTGTTCGATTTCAGCCTCAAATAACGAGCTTTAACGCATTTTTCACGATAATCCGAGTTTCGGCGAATGCTGGTTTGTGGCACACCGGCACTCCCAAATGTCTTCCGTTGGTGCTCAAACTTTGCGTGGACGCTTTATCTGACCCGAGGAACTTTCTATGTGATTTCCGGAGAATTTTGTTCTGGGACCTCGGAATCCCGAAAAACCGTGTATTATACACTTCAATTTCAGCCGTTTGAAAGGTCGTACCGGACCCTGTTTCTTTTTCTCCCTGTTTTTCAATAACGCGTTCGAGCTCATTCAGGAATCAACCTGTTCGATTTCAGCCTCAAATAACGAGCTTTAACACATTTTTCACGATAATCCGAGTTTCGCGAATCTTTGGTTTGTGGCACACCGGCACTCCCAAATGTCTTCCGTTGGTGCTCAAACTTTGCGTGGACGCTTTATCTGACCCGAGGAACTTTCTATGTGATTTCCGAGAATTTTGTTCCGGACCCCTAATCCCGAAAACCGTGTATTATACACTTCAATTTCAGCCGTTCGGAAGGTTGTACCGACCACTGTTTCCTTTTCTCCCGTTTTTCATTCACGCGTCCGAGCTCATTTCAGAATCAACCTGTTCGATTTCAGAATCAACTGCTCGATTTCACCTCAAATAACGAGCTTTAACACATTTTTCACGATAATCCGAGTTCGGCGAATGCTGGTTTGTGGCACACCGGCACCCCCAAATGTCTTCCGTTGGTGCTCAAATTTTGCGTGGCCGCTTTATCTGACCCGAGAAACTTTCTATCTGATTTCCGGAGAATTTTGTTCCGGGACCCCAGAATCCCGAAAAACCGTGTATTATACACTTCAATTTAAGCCGTTCGGAAGGTCGTATCGGACCCTGTTTCTTTTTCTCCCTGTTTTTCAATCACGCGTCCGAACTCATTTTAAGAATCAACCTGTTCGATTTTAGCCTCAAATAACGAGCTTTAACACATTTTTCACGATAATCCGAGTTTCGGCGAATGCTGGTTTGTGGCACACCGGCACCCCCAAATATTTTCCGTTGGTGCTCAAACTTTGCGTGGCCGCTTAATCTGACCCGAGAAACTTTCTATGTGATTTCCGGAAAATTTTGTTCGGATCCCGAATACCGAAAAACACTTCAATTTCGTTCGAAGGTCGCACGGCCGTTTCTTTTTTTTTCTCCCGTTTTTCAATCACGCGTCCATGATCATTTCAAGAATCAACCTGTTCGATTTCATCCTCAAATAACGAGCTTTAACACATATTTCACTATAATCCGAGTTTCGGCGAATGCTGGTTTGTGGCACACCGGCACCCCCAAATGTCTTCCGTTGGTGCTCAAACTTTGCGTGGCCGCTTTATCTGACCCGAGGAACTTTCTATGTGATTTCCGGAGAATTTTGTTCCGGGACCTCGAAATCCCGAAAAACCGTGTATTATACACTTCAATTTCAAATTCGGAAGGACGTACGGACCCTGTTTCTTTTTCTCCTGTTTTTCAATCACGCGTCCGAGCTCATTTCAGGAATCAACCTGTTCGATTTCAACATCAAATAACGAACTTTAACACATTTTTCACGATAATCCGAGTTTCGGCGAATGCTGGTTTGTGGCACACCGGCACCCCCAAATGTCTTCCGTTGGTGCTCAAACTTTGCGTGGACGCTTTATCTGACCCGATGAAGTTTCTATGTGATTTCCGGAGAATTTTGTTCGGGACCCCGAATCCCGAAAACCGTGTATTATACACTTCAATTTCAAATGTTCTCAAAGGTCGTACGGGACCTGTTTCTTTTTCTCCCTGTTTTTCAATCACGCGTCCGAGCTCATTTCAGAATCAACTGTTCGATTTCGTAAATCAACCTATTCGATTTCAACCTCAAATAACGAACTTTAACATATTTTTCACGATAATCCGAGTTTCGGCGAATCTTGGTTTGTGGCACACCGGCACCCCAAATGTCTTCCGTTGGTGCTCAAACTTTGCGTGGCCGCTTTATCCGACCCGAGGAAGTTTCTATGTGATTTCCGAGAATTTTGTTCCGGGACCCCTAATCCCGAAAAACCATGTATTATACACTTCAATTTCACCGTTTGAAAGGTCGACGACCCTGTTTTTTTTTCTCCTGTTTTTCAATAACGCGTCCGAGCTCATTTCAGGAATCAACCTGTTCGATTTCACCTCAAATAACGAGCTTTAACACATTTTTCACGATAATCCGAGTTTCGAATCTTTGGTTTGTGGCACACCGGCACTCCCAAATGTCTTCCGTTGGTGCTCAAACTTTGCGTGGCCGCTTTATCCGACCCGAGGAACTTTCTATGTGATTTCCAGAGAATTTTGTTCCGGGAACCCGAATCCCGAAAACCGTGTATTATACACTTCAATTTCAGCCGTTCGGAAGGTTGTACCGGACCCTGTTTCCTTTTCTCCCTGTTTTTCAATCACGCGTCCGAGCTCATTTCAGAATCAACCTGTTCGATTTCAGAATCAACTCGCTCGATTTCACCTCAAATAACGAGCTTTAACACATTTTTCACGATAATCCGAGTTCGGCGAATCTTTGGTTTGTAGGCACACCGCACCCCCAAATGTCTTCCGTTGGTGCTCAAATTTTGCGTGGCCGCTTTATCTCGACCCGAGAAACTTTCTATCCGATTTCCGAGAATTTTGTTCCAGGACCCTGAATCCCGAAAAACCGTGTATTATACACTTCAATTTAAGCCGTTCGGAAGGTCGTATCGGACCCTGTTTCTTTTTCTCCCTGTTTTTCAATCACGCGTCCGAACTCATTTTAAGAATCAACCTGTTCGATTTTAGCCTCAAATAACGAGCTTTAACACATTTTTCACGATAATCCGAGTTTCGGCGAATGCTGGTTTGTGGCACACCGGCACCCCCAAATATTTTCCGTTGGTGCTCAAACTTTGCGTGGCCGCTTAATCTGACCCGAGAAACTTTCTATGTGATTTCCGGAAAATTTTGTTCCGGGATCCCGGAATACCGAAAAACACTTCAATTTCAGCCGTTCGGAAGGTCGTACCGGCCCCTGTTTCTTTTTCTCCCTGTTTTTCAATCACGCGTCCAAGATCATTTCAAGAATCAACCTGTTCGATTTCATCCTCAAATAACGAGCTTTAACACATATTTCACTATAATCCGAGTTTCGGCGAATGCTGGTTTGTGGCACACCGGCACTCCCAAATGTCTTCCGTTGGTGCTCAAACTTTGCGTGGACGCTTTATCTGACCCGAGGAACTTTCTATGTGATTTCCGGAGAATTTTGTTCTGGGACCTCGAAATCCCGAAAAACCGTGTATTATACACTTCAATTTCACCGCTCGGAAGGACGTACTCGGACCATGTTTCTTTTTCTCCTGTTTTTAATCACGCGTCCGAGCTCATTTCAGAATCAACCTGTTCGATTTCAAATTTCAAATAACGAACTTTAACACATTTTTCACGATAATCCGAGTTTCGGCGAATCTTGGTTTGTGGCACACCTGCACCCCCAAATGTCTTCCGTTGGTGCTCAAACTTTGCGTGGACGCTTTATCTCGACCCGATGAAGTTTCTATGTGATTTCCGAGAATTTTGTTCGGGACCCCGAATCCCGAAAACCGTGTATTATACACTTCAATTTCAGCCGTTCGGAAGGTCGTACCGGACCCTGTTTCTTTTTCTCCCTGTTTTTCAATCACGCGTCCGAGCTCATTTCAGGAATCAACCTGTTCGATTTCAGAAATCAACCTATTCGATTTCAACCTCAAATAACGAACTTTAACATATTTTTCACGATAATCCGAGTTTCGGCGAATCTTTGGTTTGTGGCACACCGCACCCCAAATGGCTTCCGTTGGTGCTCAAACTTTGCGTGGCCGCTTTATCTGACCCGAGGAAGTTTCTATGTGATTTCCGGAGAATTTTGTTCCGGGACCCCGGAATCCCGAAAAACCGTGTATTATACACTTCAATTTCAGCCGTTTGAAAGGTCGTACCGGACCCTGTTTCTTTTTCTCCCTGTTTTTCAATAACGCGTCCGAGCTCATTCAGGAATCAACCTGTTCGATTTCAGCCTCAAATAACGAGCTTTAACACATTTTTCACGATAATCCGAGTTTCGGCGAATGCTGGTTTGTGGCACACCGGCACTCCCAAATGTCTTCCGTTGGTGCTCAAACTTTGCGTGGACGCTTTATCTGACCCGAGGAACTTTCTATGTGATTTCCAGAGAATTTTGTTCCGGGACCCCGGAATCCCGAAAAACCGTGTATTATACACTTCAATTTCAGCCGTTCGGAAGGTTGTACCGGACCCTGTTTCCTTTTCTCCCTGTTTTTCATTCACGCGTCCGAGCTCATTTCAGGAATCAACCTGTTCGATTTCAGGAATCAACCTGCTCGATTTCAGCCTCAAATAACGAGCTTTAACACATTTTTCACGATAATCCGAGTTCGGCGAATGCTGGTTTGTGGCACACCGGCACCCCCAAATGTCTTCCGTTGGTGCTCAAATTTTGCGTGGCCGCTTTATCTGACCCGAGAAACTTTCTATCTGATTTCCGGAGAATTTTGTTCCGGGACCCCAGAATCCCGAAAAACCGTGTATTATACACTTCAATTTAAGCCGTTCGGAAGGTCGTATCGGACCCTGTTTCTTTTTCTCCCTGTTTTTCAATCACGCGTCCGAACTCATTTTAAGAATCAACCTGTTCGATTTTAGCCTCAAATAACGAGCTTTAACACATTTTTCACGATAATCCGAGTTTCGGCGAATGCTGGTTTGTGGCACACCGGCACCCCCAAATATTTTCCGTTGGTGCTCAAACTTTGCGTGGCCGCTTAATCTGACCCGAGAAACTTTCTATGTGATTTCCGGAAAATTTTGTTCCGGGATCCCGGAATACCGAAAAACACTTCAATTTCAAATTGCTCGGAAGGTCGTACCGCCCCCGTTTTTTTTTCTCCTGTTTTTCAATCACGCGTCCAAGATCATTTCAAGAATCAACCTGTTCGATTTCATCCTCAAATAACGAGCTTTAACACATATTTCACTATAATCCGAGTTTCGGCGAATCTTTGGTTTTGGCACACCGGCACCCCCAAATGTCTTCCGTTGGTGCTCAAACTTTGCGTGGCCGCTTTATCTGACCCGAGGAACTTTCTATGTGATTTCCGGAGAATTTTGTTCCGGGACCTCGAAATCCCGAAAAACCGTGTATTATACACTTCAATTTCAAATTGTTCGGAAGGACGTATCGGACCTGTTTCTTTTTCTCCCTGTTTTTCAATCACGCGTCCGAGCTCATTTCAGAATCAACCTCTCGATTTCGTAAATCAACCTATTCGATTTCAACCTCAAATAACGAACTTTAACATATTTTTCACGATAATCCGAGTTTCGGCGAATGCTGGTTTGTGGCACACCGGCACCCCCAAATGGCTTCCGTTGGTGCTCAAACTTTGCGTGGCCGCTTTATCTGACCCGAGGAAGTTTCTATGTGATTTCCGGAGAATTTTGTTCCGGGACCCCGGAATCCCGAAAAACCGTGTATTATACACTTCAATTTCAGCCGTTTGAAAGGTCGTACCGGACCCTGTTTCTTTTTCTCCCTGTTTTTCAATAACGCGTCCGAGCTCATTCAGGAATCAACCTGTTCGATTTCAGCCTCAAATAACGAGCTTTAACACATTTTTCACGATAATCCGAGTTTCGGCGAATGCTGGTTTGTGGCACACCGGCACTCCCAAATGTCTTCCGTTGGTCCTCAAACTTTGCGTGGACGCTTTATCTGACCCGAGGAACTTTCTATGTGATTTCCAGAGAATTTTGTTCCGGGACCCCGGAATCCCGAAAAACCGTGTATTATACACTTCAATTTCAAATTTAGTTCGGAAGGTTGTACCGGACCCTGTTTCCTTTTCTCCCTGTTTTTCATTCACGCGTCCGAGCTCATTTCAGAATCAACCTGTTCGATTTCAGAATCAACTCGCTTCGATTTCACCTCAAATAACGAGCTTTAACACATTTTTCACGATAATCCGAGTTTCGGCGAATGCTGGTTTGTGGCACACCGGCACCCCCAAATGTCTTCCGTTGGTGCTCAAATTTTGCGTGGCCGCTTTATCTGACCCGAGAAACTTTCTATCTGATTTCCGGAGAATTTTGTTCCGGGATCCCGGAATACCGAAAAACACTTCAATTTCAGCCGTTCGGAAGGTCGTACCGGCCCCTGTTTCTTTTTCTCCCTGTTTTTCAATCACGCGTCCAAGATCATTTCAAGAATCAACCTGTTCGATTTCAGGAATCAACCTGTTCGATTTCATCCTCAAATAACGAGCTTTAACACATATTTCACTATAATCCGAGTTTCGGCGAATGCTGGTTTGTGGCACACCGGCACTCCCAAATGTCTTCCGTTGGTGCTCAAACTTTGCGTGGACGCTTTATCTGACCCGAGGAACTTTCTATGTGATTTCCGGAGAATTTTGTTCTGGTACCTCGGAATCCCGAAAAACCGTGTATTATACACTTCAATTTCAGCCGTTCGGTAGGACGTACCGGACCCTGTTTCTTTTTCTCCCTGTTTTTCAATCACGCGTCCGAGCTCATTTCAGGAATCAACCTGTTCGATTTCAGCCTCAAATAACGAACTTTAACACATTTTTCACGATAATCCGAGTTTCGGCGAATGCTGGTTTGTGGCACACCGGCACCCCCAAATGTCTTCCGTTGGTGCTCAAACTTTGCGTGGACGCTTTATCTGACCCGATGAAGTTTCTATGCGATTTCCGGAGAATTTTGTTCTGGGACCCCGGAATCCCGAAAAACCGTGTATTATACACTTCAATTTCAGCCGTTCGAAAGGTCGTACCGGACCCTGTTTCTTTTTCTCCCTGTTTTTCAATCACGCGTCCGAGCTCATTTCAGGAATCAACCTGTTCGATTTCAGAAATCAACCTATTCGATTTCAACCTCAAATAACGAACTTTAACATATATTTCACGATAATCCGAGTTTCGGCGAATGCTGGTTTGTGGCACACCGGCACCCCCAAATGTCTTCCGTTGGTGCTCAAACTTTGCGTGGCCGCTTTATCTGACCCGAGGAAGTTTCTATGTGATTTCCGGAGAATTTTGTTCCGGACCCCGGAATCCCGAAAACCGTGTATTATACACTTCAATTTCATCCGTTCGGAAGGTCGTACCGGACCCTGTTTCTTTTTCTCCCTGTTTTTCAATCACGCGTCCGAGCTCATTTCAGGAATCAACCTGTTCGATTTCAGCCTCAAATAACGAGCTTTAACACATTTTTCACGATAATCCGAGTTTCGGCGAATGCTGGTTTGTGGCACACCGGCACCCCCAAATGTCTTCCGTTGGTGTTCAAACTTTGCGTGGACGCTTTATCTGACCCGATGAAGTTTCTATGTGATTTCCGGAGAATTTTGTTACGGGACCTCGGAATCCCGAAAACCGTGTATTATACACTTCAATTTCACCGTTCGAAAGGTCGACTGGACCCTGTTTCTTTTTCTCCCGTTTTTCAATCACGCGTCCGAGCTCATTTCAGGGAATTAACTGTTCGATTTCAGAAATCAACCTATTCGATTTCAACCTCAAATAACGAACTTTAACATATTTTTCACGATAATCCGAGTTTCGGCGAATGCTGGTTTGTGGCACACCGGCACCCCCAAATGGCTTCCGTTGGTGCTCAAACTTTGCGTGGTCGCTTTATCTGACCCGAGGAAGTTTCTATGTTATTTCCGGAGATTTTTGTTCCGGGACCCCTAATCCCGAAAACCGTGTATTATACACTTCAATTTCAAATTCGGAAGGACGTCGGACCCCTGTTTTCTTTTTCTCCCTGTTTTTCAATCACGCGTCCGAACTCATTTTAAGAATCAACCTGTTCGATTTTAGCCTCAAATAACGAGCTTTAACACATTTTTCACGATAATCCGAGTTTCGGCGAATGCTGGTTTGTGGCACACCGGCACCCCCAAATATTTTCCGTTGGTGCTCAAACTTTGCGTGGCCGCTTTATCTGCCCGAGAAACTTTCTATGTGATTTCCGGAGAATTTTGTTCCGGGATCCCGGAATACCGAAAAACACTTCAATTTCAGCCGTTCGGAAGGTCGTACCGGCCCCTGTTTCTTTTTCTCCTTGTTTTTCAATCACGCGTCCAAGATCATTTCAAGAATCAACCTGTTCGATTTCAGGAATCAACCTGTTCGATTTCATCCTCAAATAACGAGCTTTAACACATATTTCACTATAATCCGAGTTTCGGCGAATGCTAGTTTGTGGCACACCGGCACTCCCAAATGTCTTCCGTTGGTGCTCAAACTTTGCATGGACGCTTTATCTGACCCGAGGAACTTTCTATGTGATTTCCGGAGAATTTTGTTCTGGGACCTCGGAATCCCGAAAAACCGTGTATTATACACTTCAATTTCAAATTTGTTCGGAAGGACATACCGGACCCCGTTTCTTTTTCTCCTTTTTTTCAATCACGCGTCCGAGCTCATTTCAGGAATCAACCTCTTCGATTTCACCTCAAATAACGAGCTTTAACACATTTTTCACGATAATCCGAGTTTTGCGAATCTTTGGTTTGGGCACACCGGCACCCCCAAATGTCTTCCGTTGGTGCTCAAACTTTGCGTGGACGCTTTATCTGACCCGATGAAGTTTCTATGTGATTTCCGGAGAATTTTGTTCTGGACCCCTTTAATCCCGAAAAACCGTGTATTATACACTTCAATTTCACCGTTCGGAAGGTCGTACCGGACACCGTTTCTTTTTCTCCCTGTTTTTCAATCACGCGTCCGAGCTCATTTCAGAATCAACCTGTTTCGATTTCGTAAATCAACCTATTCGATTTCAACCTCAAATAACGAACTTTAACATATTTTTCACGATAATCCGAGTTTCGCGAATCTTTGGTTTGTGGCACACCGGCACCCCCAAATGGCTTCCGTTGGTGCTCAAACTTTGCGTGGCCGCTTTATCTAACCCGAGGAAGTTTCTATGTGATTTCCGGAGAATTTTGTTCCGGACCCCGAATCCCGAAAAACGTGTATTATACACTTCAATTTCACCGTTCGGAAGGACGTACGGACCCTTTCTTTTTCTCCCTGTTTTTCAATCACGCGTCCGAGCTCATTTCAGGAATCAACCTGTTCGATTTCAGCCTCAAATAACGAGCTTTAACACATTTTTCACGATAATCCGAGTTTCGGCGAATGCTGGTTTGTGGCACACCGGCACCCCCAAATGTCTTCCGTTGGTGTTCAAACTTTGCGTGGACGCTTTATCTGACCCGATGAAGTTTCTATGTGATTTCCGGAGAATTTTGTTCGGGACCCCGAATCCCGAAAACCGTGTATTATACACTTCAATTTCAAACTGTTCGAAAGGTCGTGACGACCTGTTTCTTTTTCTCCCTGTTTTTCAATCACGCGTCCTAGCTCATTTCAGGAATCAACCTGTTCGATTTCAGAAATCAACCTATTCGATTTCAACCTCAAATAACGAACTTTAACATATTTTTCACGATAATCCGAGTTTCGGCGAATCTTTGGTTTTGGCACACCGGCACCCCCAAATGGCTTCCGTTGGTGCTCAAACTTTGCGTGGCCGCTTTATCTGACCCGAGGAAGTTTCTATGTTATTTCCGGAGAATTTTGTTCCGGGAACCCGAATCCCGAAAACCGTGTATTATACACTTCAATTTCACTGTTCGGAAGGACGTACGGACCCCTGTTTCTTTTTCTCCCTGTTTTTCAATCACGCGTCCGAGCTCATTTCAGGAATCAACCTGTTCGATTTCAGCCTCAAATAACGAGCTTTAACACATTTTTCACGATAATCCGAGTTTCGGCGAATGCTGGTTTGTGGCACACCGGCACCCCCAAATGTCTTCCGTTGGTGCTCAAACTTTGCGTGTACGCTTTATCTGACCCGATGAAGTTTCTATGTGATTTCCGGAAAATTTTGTTCTGGGACCCCGGAATCCCGAAAAACCGTGTATTATACACTTCAATTTCAGCCGTTCGAAAGGTCGTACCGGACCCTGTTTCTTTTTCTCCCCGTTTTTCAATCACGCGTCCGAGCTCATTTCTGGAATCAACCTGTTCGATTTCACCTCAAATAACGAGCTTTAACACATTTTTCACGATAATCCGAGTTTCGCGAATCTTTGGTTTGTGGCACACCGGCACTCCCAAATGTCTTCCGTTGGTGTTCAAACTTTGCGTGGACGCTTTATCTGACCCGATGAAGTTTCTATGTGATTTCCGGAGAATTTTGTTCTGGGACCCCGGAATCCCGAAAAACCGTGTATTATACACTTCAATTTCAGCCGTTCGAAAGGTCGTACCGGACCCTGTTTCTTTTTCTCCCTGTTTTTCAATCACGCGTCCTAGCTCATTTCAGGAATCAACCTGTTCGATTTCAGAAATCAACCTATTCGATTTCAACCTCAAATAACGAACTTTAACATATTTTTCACGATAATCCGAGTTTCGGCGAATACTGGTTTGTGGCACACCGGCACCCCCAAATGGCTTCCGTTGGTGCTCAAACTTTGCGTGGCCGCTTTATCTGACCCGAGGAAGTTTCTATGTTATTTCCGGAGATTTTTGTTCCGGGACCCCGGAATCCCGAAAAACCGTGTATTATACACTTCAATTTCAGCCGTTCGGAAGGACGTACCGGACCCTGTTTCTTTTTCTCCCTGTTTTTCAATCACGCGTCCGAGCTCATTTCAGGAATCAACCTGTTCGATTTCAGCCTCAAATAACGAGCTTTAACACATTTTTCACGATAATCCGAGTTTCGCGAATCTTTGGTTTGTGGCACACCGGCACCCCCAAATGTCTTCCGTTGGTGCTCAAACTTTGCGTGTACGCTTTATCTGACCCGATGAAGTTTCTATGTGATTTCCGGAAAATTTTGTTCTGGGACCCCGGAATCCCGAAAAACCGTGTATTATACACTTCAATTTGATCGTTCGAAAGGTCGTCCGGACCACTGTTTTTTTTTCTCCTGTTTTTCAATCACGCGTCCGAGCTCATTTCAGGAATCAACCTGTTCGATTTCAGAAATCAACCTATTCGATTTCAACCTCAAATAACGAACTTTAACATATTTTTCACGATAATCCGAGTTTCGGCGAATGCTGGTTTGTGGCACACCGGCACCCCCAAATGGCTTCCGTTGGTGCTCAAACTTTGCGTGGCCGCTTTATCTGACCCGAGGAACTTTCTATGTGATTTCCGGAGAATTTTGTTCCGGGACCCCGGAATCCCGAAAACCGTGTATTATACACTTCAATTTCAAATTTCGTTCGGAAGGACGTACGGACCCTGTTTCTTTTTCTCCCTGTTTTTCAATCACGCGTCCGAGCTCATTTCAGAATTAACCTGTTCGATTTCACCAAATAACGAGCTTTAACACATTTTTCACGATAATCCGAGTTTCGGCGAATTTTGGTTTGTGGCACACCGGCACCCCCAAATGTCTTCCGTTGGTGTTCAAACTTTGCGTGGACGCTTTATCGACCCGATGAAGTTTCTATGTGATTTCCGAGAATTTTGTTCGGGACCCCGAATCCCGAAAAACCGTGTATTATACACTTCAATTTCACCGTTCGAAAGGTCGTCACGGACCTGTTTCTTTTTCTCCCTGTTTTTCAATCACGCGTCCGAGCTCATTTCAGGAATCAACCTGTTCGATTTCAGAAATCAACCTATTCGATTTCAACCTCAAATAACGAACTTTAACATATTTTTCACGATAATCCGAGTTTCGGCGAATCTTTGGTTTGTGGCACACCGCACCCCCAAATGTCTTCCGTTGGTGCTCAAACTTTGCGTGGCCGCTTTATCGACCCGAGGAAGTTTCTATGTTATTTCCGGGAGATTTTGTTCCGGACCCCGAATCCCGAAAACCGTGTATTATACACTTCAATTTCAAATTAGTTCGGAAGGACGTACTGGACCACTTTTCTTTTTCTCCCTGTTTTTCAATCACGCGTCCGAACTCATTTTAAGAATCAACCTGTTCGATTTTAGCCTCAAATAACGAGCTTTAACACATTTTTCACGATAATCCGAGTTTCGGCGAATGCTGGTTTGTGGCACACCGACACCCCCAAATATTTTCCGTTGGTGCTCAAACTTTGCGTGGCCGCTTTATCCGACCCGAGAAACTTTCTATGTGATTTCCGGAGAATTTTGTTCCGGATCCCGAATACCGAAAAACACTTCAATTTTAGCCGTTCGGAAGGTCGTCGCCCCCTTCTTTTTCTCCTGTTTTTCAATCACGCGTCCGAGATCATTTCAGGAATCAACCTGTTCGATTTCAAGAATCAACCTGTTCGATTTCATCCTCAAATAACGAGCTTTAACACATATTTCACTATAATCCGAGTTTTGCGAATCTTTGGTTTGTGGCACACCGGCACTCCCAAATGTCTTCCGTTGGTGCTCAAACTTTGCGTGGACGCTTTATCTCGACCCGAGGAACTTTCTATGTGATTTCCGGAGAATTTTGTTACGGGACCTCGGAATCCCGAAAACCGTGTATTATACACTTCAATTTCAAATTTGTTCGGAAGGACATACCGGACCACTGTTTCTTTTTCTCCCTGTTTTTCAATCACGCGTCCGAGCTCATTTCAGAATTAACCTGTTCGATTTAAACCTCAAATAACGAACTTTAACACATTTTTCACGATAATCCGAGTTTCGGCGAATCTTTGGTTTGTTTGGGCACACCGGCACCCCCAAATGTCTTCCGTTGGTGCTAAAACTTTGCGTGGACGCTTTATCTGACCCGATGAAGTTTCTATGTGATTTCCGGAGAATTTTGTTCTGGGACCCCGGAATCCCGAAAAACCGTGTATTATACACTTCAATTTCAGCCGTTCGAAAGGTCGTACCGGACCCTGTTTCTTTTTCTCCCTGTTTTTCAATCACGCGTCCGAGCTCATTTCAGAATCAACCTTTCGATTTCGAAATCAACCTATTCGATTTCAGCCTCAAATAACGAACTTTAACATATTTTTCACGATAATCCGAGTTTCGGCGAATGCTGGTTTGTGGCACACCGGCACCCCCAAATGGCTTCCGTTGGTGCTCAAACTTTGCGTGGACGCTTTATCTGACCCGAGGAACTTTCTATGTGATTTCCGGAGAATTTTGTTCTGGGACCTCGGAATCCCGAAAAACCGTGTATTATACACTTCAATTTCAGCCGTTCGGAAGGTCGTACCGGACCCTGTTTCTTTTTCTCCCTGTTTTTCAATCACGCGTCCGAGCTCATTTCAGGAATCAACCTGTTCGATTTCAGCCTCAAATAACGAACTTTAACACATTTTTCACGATAATCCGAGTTTCGGCGAATCTTTGGTTTGTGGCACACCAAAGACCCCCAAATGTCTTCCGTTGGTGCTCAAACTTTGCGTGGACGCTTTATCTGACCCGATGAAGTTTCTATGTGATTTCCGGAGAATTTTGTTTCGGGACCCCGGAATCCCGAAAAACCGTGTATTATACACTTCAATTTCAGCCGTTCGAAAGGTCGTACCGGACCCTGTTTCTTTTTCTCCCTGTTTTTCAATCACGCGTCCGAGCTCATTTCAGGAATCAACCTGTTCGATTTCAGAAATCAACCTATTCGATTTCAACCTCAAATAACGAACTTTAACATATTTTTCACGATAATCCGAGTTTCGGCGAATGCTGGTTTGTGGCACACCGGCACCCCCAAATGTCTTCCGTTGGTGCTCAAACTTTGCGTGGACGCTTTATCTGACCCGATGAAGTTTCTATGTGATTTCCGGAGAATTTTGTTCTGGGACCCCGGAATCCCGAAAAACCGTGTATTATACACTTCAATTTCAGCCGTTCGGAAGGACGTACCGGACCCTGTTTCTTTTTCTCCCTGTTTTTCAATCACGCGTCCGAGCTCATTTCAGGAATCAACCTGTTCGATTTCAGCCTCAAATAACGAGCTTTAACACATTTTTCACGATAATCCGAGTTTCGGCGAATGCTGGTTTGTGGCACACCGGCACCCCCAAATGTCTTCCGTTGGTGTTCAAACTTTGCGTGGACGCTTTATCTGACCCGATGAAGTTTCTATGTGATTTCCGGAGAATTTTGTTCTGGGACCCCGGAATCCCGAAAAACCGTGTATTATACACTTCAATTTCAGTCGTTCGAAAGGTCGTACCGGACCCTGTTTCTTTTTCTCCCTGTTTTTCAATCACGCGTCCGAGCTCATTTCAGGAATCAACCTGTTCGATTTCAGAAATCAACCTATTCGATTTCAACCTCAAATAACGAACTTTAACATATTTTTCACGATAATCCGAGTTTCGGCGAATGCTGGTTTGTGGCACACCGGCACCCCCAAATGGCTTCCGTTGGTGCTCAAACTTTGCGTGGCCGCTTTATCTGACCCGAGGAAGTTTCTATGTTATTTCCGGAGATTTTTGTTCCGGGACCCCGGAATCCCGAAAAACCGTGTATTATACACTTCAATTTCAGCCGTTCGGAAGGACGTACCGGACCCTGTTTCTTTTTCTCCCTGTTTTTCAATCACGCGTCCGAACTCATTTTAAGAATCAACCTGTTCGATTTTAGCCTCAAATAACGAGCTTTAACACATTTTTCACGATAATCCGAGTTTCGGCGAATGCTGGTTTGTGGCACACCGGCACCCCCAAATATTTTCCGTTGGTGCTCAAACTTTGCGTGGCCGCTTTATCTGACCCGAGAAACTTTCTATGTGATTTCCGGAGAATTTTGTTCCGGGATCCCGGAATACCGAAAAACACTTCAATTTTAGCCGTTCGGAAGGTCGTACCGGCCCCTGTTTCTTTTTCTCCCTGTTTTTCAATCACGCGTCCAAGATCATTTCAAGAATCAACCTGTTCGATTTCAGGAATCAACCTGTTCGATTTCATCCTCAAATAACGAGCTTTAACACATATTTCACTATAATCCGAGTTTCGGCGAATCTTTGGTTTGGGCACACCGGCACCCCCAAATGTCTTCCGTTGGTGCTCAAACTTTGCGTGGCCGCTTTATCTGACCCGAGGAACTTTCTATGTGATTTCCGGAGAATTTTGTTCTGGGACCTCGGAATCCCGAAAAACCGTGTATTATACACTTCAATTTCAGCCGTTCGGAAGGACATACCGGACCCTGTTTCTTTTTCTCCCTGTTTTTCAATCACGCGTCCGAGCTCATTTCAGGAATCAACCTGTTCGATTTCAGCCTCAAATAACGAACTTTAACACATTTTTCACGATAATCCGAGTTTCGCGAATCTTTGGTTTGTACACACCGCACCCCCAAATGTCTTCCGTTGGTGCTAAAACTTTGCGTGGACGCTTTATCTGACCCGATGAAGTTTCTATGTGATTTCCGGAGAATTTTGTTCCGGGACCCCGGAATCCCGAAACCGTGTATTATACACTTCAATTTCACCGTTCGAAAGGTCGTCGACCCCTGTTTTTTTTCTCCTGTTTTTCAATCACGCGTCCGAGCTCATTTCAGGAATCAACCTGTTCGATTTCAGAAATCAACCTATTCGATTTCAACCTCAAATAACGAACTTTAACATATTTTTCACGATAATCCGAGTTTCGGCGAATGCTGGTTTGTGGCACACCGGCACCCCAAATGTCTTCCGTTGGTGCTCAAACTTTGCGTGGCCGCTTTATCTGACCCGAGGAACTTTCTATGTGATTTCCAGAGAATTTTGTTTCGGGACCTCGGAATCCCGAAAAACCGTGTATTATACACTTCAATTTCACCGTTCGGAAGGACGTGCGGACCACTGTTTCTTTTTCTCCCTGTTTTTCAATCACGCGTCCGAGCTCATTTCAGGAATCAACCTGTTCGATTTCAGCCTCAAATAACGAGCTTTAACACATTTTTCACGATAATCCGAGTTTCGGCGAATGCTGGTTTGTGGCACACCGGCACCCCCAAATGTCTTCCGTTGGTGCTCAAACTTTGCGTGGACGCTTTATCTGACCCGATGAAGTTTCTATGTGATTTCCGGAGAATTTTGTTCCGGGACCCCGGAATCCCGAAAAACCGTGTATTATACACTTCAATTTCAGCCGTTCGAAAGGTCGTACCGGACCCTGTTTCTTTTTCTCCCTGTTTTT
Organism: Silene latifolia; assembly: GCF_048544455.1. Classification (NCBI taxonomy): domain Eukaryota; kingdom Viridiplantae; phylum Streptophyta; class Magnoliopsida; order Caryophyllales; family Caryophyllaceae; genus Silene; species Silene latifolia. The sequence goes on along the minus strand of NC_133528.1, from coordinate 151,162,531 downwards.
CAATCACGCGTCCGAGCTCATTTCAGGAATCAACCTGTTCGATTTCAGAAATCAACCTATTCGATTTCAACCTCAAATAACGAACTTTAACATATTTTTCACGATAATCCGAGTTTCGGCGAATGCTGGTTTGTGGCACACCGGCACCCCCAAATGTCTTCCGTTGGTGCTCAAACTTTGCGTGGACGCTTTATCTGACCCGATGAAGTTTCTATGTGATTTCCGGAGAATTTTGTTCCGGGACCCCGGAATCCCGAAAAACCGTGTATTATACACTTCAATTTCAGCCGTTCGGAAGGACGTACCGGACCCTGTTTCTTTTTCTCCCTGTTTTTCAATCACGCGTCCGAGCTCATTTCAGAATCAACCTGTTCGATTTCAATTTCAAATAACGAGCTTTAACACATTTTTCACGATAATCCGAGTTTCGGCGAATCTTTGGTTTGGGCACACCGCACCCCCCAAATGTCTTCCGTTGGTGTTCAAACTTTGCGTGGACGCTTTATCTGACCCGATGAAGTTTCTATGTGATTTCCGGAGAATTTTGTTCTGGGACCCCGGAATCCCGAAAAACCGTGTATTATACACTTCAATTTCAGCCGTTCGAAAGGTCGTACCGGACCCTGTTTCTTTTTCTCCCTGTTTTTCAATCACGCGTCCGAGCTCATTTCAGAATCAACTTTGTTCGATTTCAGAAATCAACCTATTCGATTTCAACCTCAAATAACGAACTTTAACATATTTTTCACGATAATCCGAGTTTCGGCGAATGCTGGTTTGTGGCACACCGGCACCCCCAAATGGCTTCCGTTGGTGCTCAAACTTTGCGTGGCCGCTTTATCTGACCCGAGGAAGTTTCTATGTTATTTCCGGAGATTTTTGTTCCGGACTCCCGAATCCCGAAAAACCGTGTATTATACACTTCAATTTCACCGTTCGGAAGGACGTCGGACCACTGTTTTTTTCCCCGTTTTTCAATCACGCGTCCGAACTCATTTTAAGAATCAACCTGTTCGATTTTAGCCTCAAATAACGAGCTTTAACACATTTTTCACGATAATCCGAGTTTCGGCGAATGCTGGTTTGTGGCACACCGGCACCCCCAAATATTTTCCGTTGGTGCTCAAACTTTGCGTGGCCGCTTTATCTGACCCGAGAAACTTTCTATGTGATTTCCGGAGAATTTTGTTCCGGGATCCCGAATCTGAAAAACACTTCAATTTTAGCCGTTCGGAAGGTCGTACCGCCCCCGTTTCTTTTTCTCCCTGTTTTTCAATCACGCGTCCAAGATCATTTCAAGAATCAACCTGTTCGATTTCAGGAATCAACCTGTTCGATTTCATCCTCAAATAACGAGCTTTAACACATATTTCACTATAATCCGAGTTTCGGCGAATGCTGGTTTGTGGCACACCGGCACTCCCAAATGTCTTCCGTTGGTGCTCAAACTTTGCGTGGACGCTTTATCTGACCCGAGGAACTTTTTATGTGATTTCCGGAGAAATTTTGTTCTGGGACCTCGGAATCCCGAAAAACCGTGTAATATACACTTCAATTTCAGCCGTTCGGAAGGACATACCGGACCCTGTTTCTTTTTCTCCCTGTTTTTCAATCACGCGTCCGAGCTCATTTCAGGAATCAACCTGTTCGATTTCAGCCTCAAATAACGAACTTTAACACATTTTTCACGATAATCCGAGTTTCGGCGAATGCTGGTTTGTGGCACACCGGCACCCCCAAATGTCTTCCGTTGGTGCTAAAACTTTGCGTGGACGCTTTATCTGACCCGATGAAGTTTCTATGTGATTTCCGGAGAATTTTGTTCTGGGACCCCGGAATCCCGAAAAACCGTGTATTATACACTTCAATTTCAGCCGTTCGAAAGGTCGTACCGGACCCTGTTTCTTTTTCTCCCTGTTTTTCAATCACGCGTCCGAGCTCATTTCAGAATCAACCTTTCGATTTCGTAAATCAACCTATTCGATTTCAACCTCAAAGAACGAACTTTAACATATTTTTCACGATAATCCGAGTTTCGGCGAATGCTGGTTTGTGGCACACCGGCAACCCCAAATGGCTTCCGTTGGTGCTCAAACTTTGCGTGGCCGCTTTATCTAACCCGAGGAAGTTTCTATGTGATTTCCGGAGAATTTTGTTCCGGGACCCCGGAATCCCGAAAAACCGTGTATTATACACTTCAATTTTAGCCGTTCGGAAGGACGTACCGGACCCTGTTTCTTTTTCTCCCTGTTTTTCAATCACGCGTCCGAGCTCATTTCAGGAATCAACCTGTTCGATTTCAGCCTCAAATAACGAGCTTTAACACATTTTTCACGATAATCCGAGTTTCGGCGAATGCTGGTTTGTGGCAGACCGGCACCCCCAAATATTTTCCGTTGGTGCTCAAACTTTGCGTGGCCGCTTTATCTGACCCGAGAAACTTTCTATGTGATTTCCGGAGAATTTTGTTCCGGGATCCCGGAATACCGAAAAACACTTCAATTTCAGCCGTTCGGAAGGTCGTACCGGCCCCTGTTTCTTTTTCTCCCTGTTTTTCAATCACGCGTCCAAGATCATTTCAAGAATCAACCTGTTCGATTTCAGGAATCAACCTGTTCGATTTCATCCTCAAATAACGAGCTTTAACACATATTTCACTATAATCCGAGTTTCGGCGAATCTTTGGTTTGGCACACCGGCACTCCCAAATGTCTTCCGTTGGTGCTCAAACTTTGCGTGGACGCTTTATCGACCCGAGGAACTTTCTATGTGATTTCCGGAGAATTTTGTTCGGGACCCCGGAATCCCGAAAACCGTGTATTATTCACTTCAATTTCACCGTTCGGAAGGACATACCGGACCACTGTTTCTTTTTCTTCCTGTTTTTAAATCACGCGTCCGAGCTCATTTCAGGAATCAACCTGTTCGATTTCACCTCAAATAACGAGCTTTAACACATTTTTCACGATAATCCGAGTTTCGCGAATCTTTGGTTTGTGGCACACCTGCACCCCCAAATGTCTTCCGTTGGTGCTCAAACTTTGCGTGGACGCTTTATCTGACCCGATGAAGTTTCTATGTGATTTCCGGAGAATTTTGTTCGGGACCCCGGAATCCCGAAAACCGTGTATTATACACTTCAATTTCACCGTTCGAAAGGTCGTAATCGGACCCTGTTTCTTTTTCTCCCTGTTTTTCAATCACGCGTCCGAGCTCATTTCAGGAATCAACCTGTTCGATTTCAGAAATCAACCTATTCGATTTCAACCTCAAATAACGAACTTTAACATATTTTTCACGATAATCCGAGTTTCGGCGAATGCTGGTTTGTGGCACACCGGCACCCCCAAATGGCTTCCGTTGGTGCTCAAACTTTGCGTGGCCACTTTATCTAACCCGAGGAAGTTTCTATGTGATTTCCGGAGAATTTTGTTCCGGACCCCCGAATCCCGAAAACCGTGTATTATACACTTCAATTTCAAATGTTCGGAAGGACGTCGGACCTGTTTCTTTTTCTCCCTGTTTTTCAATCACGCGTCCGAGCTCATTTCAGAATCAACTTTGTTCGATTTCATTTCAAATAACGAGCTTTAACATATTTTTCACGATAATCCGAGTTTCGGCGAATGCTGGTTTGTGGCACACCGGCACCCCCAAATGTCTTCCGTTGGTGTTCAAACTTTGCGTGGACGCTTTATCTGACCCGATGAAGTTTCTATGTGATTTCCGGAGAATTTTGTTCGGGACCCCTAATCCCGAAAACCGTGTATTATACACTTCAATTTCAAATTTCGAAGGACGTCTGGACCACTGTTTCTTTTTCTCCCTGTTTTTCAATCACGCGTCCGAGCTCATTTCAGAATCAACCTGTTCGATTTCAATTTCAAATAACGAGCTTTAACACATTTTTCACGATAATCCGAGTTTCGGCGAATGCTGGTTTGTGGCACACCGGCACCCCCAAATGTCTTCCGTTGGTGTTCAAACTTTGCGTGGACGCTTTATCTGACCCGATGAAGTTTCTATGTGATTTCCGGAGAATTTTGTTCTGGGACCCCGGAATCCCGAAAAACCGTGTATTATACACTTCAATTTCAGCCGTTCGAAAGGTCGTACCGGACCCTGTTTCTTTTTCTCCCTGTTTTTCAATCACGCGTCCGAGCTCATTTCAGAATCAACCTGTTCGATTTCAGGAATCAACCTATTCGATTTCAGCCTCAAATAACGAGCTTTAACATATTTTTCACGATAATCCGAGTTTCGGCGAATTCTGGTTTGTGGCACACCGGCACCCCCAAATGTCTTCCGTTGGTGCTCAAACTTTGCGTGGCCGCTTTATCCGACCCGAGGAAGTTTCTATGTTATTTCCGAGATTTTTGTTCCCGGGACCCCGAATCCCGAAAACCGTGTATTATACACTTCAATTTCAAATGTCCGTTCGGAAGGACGTCGTCGACCACTGTTTCTTTTTCTCCCTGTTTTTCAATCACGCGTCCGAACTCATTTTAAGAATCAACCTGTTCGATTTTAGCCTCAAATAACGAGCTTTAACACATTTTTCACGATAATCCGAGTTTCGGCGAATGCTGGTTTGTGGCACACCGGCACCCCCAAATGTCTTCCGTTGGTGCTCAAACTTTGCGTGGCCGCTTTATCTGACCCGAGAAACTTTCTATGTGATTTCCGGAGAATTTTGTTCCGGGATCCCGGAATACCGAAAAACACTTCAATTTTAGCCGTTCGGAAGGTCGTACCGGCCCCTGTTTCTTTTTCTCCCTGTTTTTCAATCACGCGTCCAAGATCATTTCAAGAATCAACCTGTTCGATTTCAGGAATCAACCTGTTCGATTTCATCCTCAAATAACGAGCTTTAACACATATTTCACTATAATCCGAGTTTCGGCGAATGCTGGTTTGTGGCACACCGGCACTCCCAAATGTCTTCCGTTGGTGCTCAAACTTTGCGTGGACGCTTTATCTGACCCGAGGAACTTTCTATGTGATTTCCGGAGAATTTTGTTCTGGGACCTCGGAATCCCGAAAAACCGTGTATTATACACTTCAATTTCAGCCGTTCGGAAGGACATACCGGACCCTGTTTCTTTTTCTCCCTGTTTTTCAATCACGCGTCCGAGCTCATTTCAGGAATCAACCTGTTCGATTTCAGCCTCAAATAACGAACTTTAACACATTTTTCACGATAATCCGAGTTTCGGCGAATGCTGGTTTGTGGCACACCGGCACCCCCAAATGTCTTCCGTTGGTGCTAAAACTTTGCGTGGACGCTTTATCTGACCCGATGAAGTTTCTATGTGATTTCCGGAGAATTTTGTTCTGGGACCCCGGAATCCCGAAAAACCGTGTATTATACACTTCAATTTCAGCCGTTCGAAAGGTCGTACCGGACCCTGTTTCTTTTTCTCCCTGTTTTTCAATCACGCGTCCGAGCTCATTTCAGGAATCAACCTGTTCGATTTCAGAAATCAACCTATTCGATTTCAACCTCAAAGAACGAACTTTAACATATTTTTCACGATAATCCGAGTTTCGGCGAATGCTGGTTTGTGGCACACCGGCACCCCCAAATGGCTTCCGTTGGTGCTCAAACTTTGCGTGGCCGCTTTATCTAACCCGAGGAAGTTTCTATGTGATTTCCGGAGAATTTTGTTCCGGGACCCCGGAATCCCGAAAAACCGTGTATTATACACTTCAATTTTAGCCGTTCGGAAGGACGTCGGACCACTGTTTTTTTTCTCCCTGTTTTTCAATCACGCGTCCGAGCTCATTTCAGAATCAACTTTGTTCGATTTCACCTCAAATAACGAGCTTTAACACATTTTTCACGATAATCCGAGTTTCGGCGAATCTTTGGTTTGTGGCGACCGGCACCCCCAAATGTCTTCCGTTGGTGCTCAAACTTTGCGTGGCCGCTTTATCCGACCCGAGAAACTTTCTATGTGATTTCCGAGAATTTTGTTCCGGGATCCCGAATACCGAAAAAACACTTCAATTTCAAATAGTTCGGAAGGTCGTACCGCCCCTGTTTTTTTTCTTCCTGTTTTTCAATCACGCGTCCGAGCTCATTTCAAGAATCAACCTGTTCGATTTCAGAATCAACCTGTTCGATTTCATCCTCAAATAACGAGCTTTAACACATATTTCACTATAATCCGAGTTTCGGCGAATTTTGGTTTGTGGCACACCGGCACTCCCAAATGTCTTCCGTTGGTGCTCAAACTTTGCGTGGACGCTTTATCGACCCGAGGAACTTTCTATGTGATTTCCGGAGAATTTTGTTCGGGACCCCGGAATCCCGAAAACCGTGTATTATTCACTTCAATTTCACCGTTCGGAAGGACATACCGACCACTGTTTCTTTTTCTCCCTGTTTTTCAATCACGCGTCCGAGCTCATTTCGGAATCAACCTTGTTCGATTTCACCTCAAATAACGAACTTTAACACATTTTTCACGATAATCCGAGTTTCGGCGAATGCTGGTTTGTGGCACACCGGCACCCCCAAATGTCTTCCGTTGGTGCTCAAACTTTGCGTGGACGCTTTATCTGACCCGATGAAGTTTCTATGTGATTTCCGGAGAATTTTGTTCTGGGACCCCGGAATCCCGAAAAACCGTGTATTATACACTTCAATTTCAGCCGTTCGAAAGGTCGTACCGGACCCTGTTTCTTTTTCTCCCTGTTTTTCAATCACGCGTCCGAGCTCATTTCAGGAATCAACCTGTTCGATTTCAGAAATCAACCTATTCGATTTCAACCTCAAATAACGAACTTTAACATATTTTTCACGATAATCCGAGTTTCGGCGAATGCTGGTTTGTGGCACACCGGCACCCCCAAATGGCTTCCGTTGGTGCTCAAACTTTGCGTGGCCACTTTATCTAACCCGAGGAAGTTTCTATGTGATTTCCGGAGAATTTTGTTCCGGGACCCCGGAATCCCGAAAAACCGTGTATTATACACTTCAATTTCAGCCGTTCGGAAGGACGTCTGGGACCACTGTTTCTTTTTCTCCTGTTTTTCAATCACGCGTCCGAGCTCATTTCTGGAATCAACCTGTTCGATTTCACCTCAAATAACGAGCTTTAACACATTTTTCACGATAATCCGAGTTTCGCGAATCTTTGGTTTGTGGCACACCGGCACCCCCAAATGTCTTCCGTTGGTGTTCAAACTTTGCGTGGACGCTTTATCTGACCCGATGAAGTTTCTATGTGATTTCCGGAGAATTTTGTTTCGGGACCCCGAATCCCGAAAAACCGTGTATTATACACTTCAATTTCACCGTTCGAAAGGTCGTCGGACCACTTTTCTTTTTCTCCCTGTTTTTCAATCACGCGTCCGAGCTCATTTCAGAATCAACTTTGTTCGATTTCAAAATCAACCTATTCGATTTCAACCTCAAATAACGAACTTTAACATATTTTTCACGATAATCAGGAGTTTCGGAATCTTTGGTTTGTGGCACACCGGCACCCCCAAATGGCTTCCGTTGGTGCTCTAACTTTGCGTGGCCGCTTTATCTGACCCGAGGAAGTTTCTATGTTATTTCCGGAGATTTTTGTTCCGGGACCCCGGAATCCCGAAAAACCGTGTATTATACACTTCAATTTCAGCCGTTCGGAAGGACGTACCGGACCCTGTTTCTTTTTCCCCTGTTTTTCAATCACGCGTCCGAGCTCATTTCAGAATCAACTTTGTTCGATTTCACCTCAAATAACGAGCTTTAACACATTTTTCACGATAATCCGAGTTTCGGCGAATGCTGGTTTGTGGCACACCGGCACCCCCAAATGTCTTCCGTTGGTGCTCAAACTTTGCGTGTACGCTTTATCTGACCCGATGAAGTTTCTATGTGATTTCCGGAAAATTTTGTTCTGGGACCCCGGAATCCCGAAAACCGTGTATTATACACTTCAATTTCAAAGTTCGAAAGGTCGTCTGGACCTGTTTCTTTTTCTCCCTGTTTTTCAATCACGCGTCCGAGCTCATTTCAGAATCAACCTGTTCGATTTCAGAAATCAACCTATTCGATTTCAACCTCAAATAACGAACTTTAACATATTTTTCACGATAATCCGAGTTTCGGCGAATCTTGGTTTGTGGCACACCGGCACCCCAAATGTCTTCCGTTGGTGCTCAAACTTTGCGTGGCCGCTTTATCCGACCCGAGGAAGTTTCTATGTGATTTCCGGAGAATTTTGTTCCGGGACCCGAATCCCAAAACCGTGTATTATACACTTCAATTTCACCGTTCGGAAGGACGTCTCGGACCACTGTTTCTTTTTCTCCCTGTTTTTCAATCACGCGTCCGAGCTCATTTCGGAATCAACTTTGTTCAATTTCAGCCTCAAATAACGAGCTTTAACACATTTTTCACGATAATCCGAGTTTCGGCGAATTTTGGTTTGTGGCACACCGGCACCCCCAAATGTCTTCCGTTGGTGCTCAAACTTTGCGTGGCCGCTTTATCGACCCGAGGAACTTTCTATGTGATTTCCGGAGAATTTTGTTACGGGACCTCGGAATCCCGAAAAACCGTGTATTATACACTTCAATTTCAAATTGTTCGGAAGGTCGTCATGGGACCTGTTTCTTTTTCTTCCTGTTTTTCAATCACGCGTCCGAGCTCATTCAGGAATCAACTTGTTCGATTTCACCTCAAATAACGAGCTTTAACACATTTTTCACGATAATCCGAGTTTCGGCGAATTTTGGTTTGTGGCACACCGGCACCCCCAAATGTCTTCCGTTGGTGCTCAAACTTTGCGTGGCCGCTTTATCGACCCGAGGAAGTTTCTATGTGATTTCCTGGAGAATTTTGTTCGGGACCTCGGAATCCCGAAAAACCGTGTATTATACACTTCAATTTCCACCGTTCGGAAGGTCGTACCGGAACCTGTTTCTTTTTCTCCCTGTTTTTCAATCACGCGTCCGAGCTCATTTCGGAATCAACCTGTTCGATTTCGACCTCAAATAACGAGCTTTAACACATTTTTCACGATAATCCGAGTTTCGGCGAATCTTTGGTTTGTTTGGCACACCGGCACCCCCAAATGTCTTCCGTTGGTGCTCAAACTTTGCGTGTACGCTTTATCTGACCCGATGAAGTTTCTATGTGATTTCCGGAAAATTTTGTTCTGGGACCCCGGAATCCCGAAAAACCGTGTATTATACACTTCAATTTCGGCCGTTCGAAAGGTCGTCGGACCTGTTTTTTTTCTCCCGTTTTTCAATCACGCGTCCGAGCTCATTTCGGTATCAACTTTGTTCGATTTCAAAAATCAACCTATTCGATTTCAACCTCAAATAACGAACTTTAACATATTTTTCACGATAATCCGAGTTTCGGCGAATTTTGGTTTGTGGCACACCGGCACCCCCAAATGTCTTCCGTTGGTGCTCAAACTTTGCGTGGCCGCTTTATCGACCCGAGGAACTTTCTATGTGATTTCCAGAGAATTTTGTTCCGGGACCCGGAATCCCGAAAAACCGTGTATTATACACTTCAATTTCACCGTTCGGAAGGACGTACGGACCACTGTTTCTTTTTCTCCCTGTTTTTCAATCACGCGTCCGAGCTCATTTCGGAATCAACTTTGTTCAATTTCACCTCAAATAACGAGCTTTAACACATTTTTCACGATAATCCGAGTTTCGGCGAATGCTGGTTTGTGGCACACCGGCACCCCCAAATGTCTTCCGTTGGTGCTCAAACTTTGCGTGGCCGCTTTATCTGACCCGAGGAAGTTTCTATGTGATTTCCGGAGAATTTTGTTCTGGGACCCCGGAATCCCGAAAAACCGTGTATTATACACTTCAATTTCAGCCGTTCGGAAGGTCGTCTGACCACTGTTTCTTTTTCTCCCTGTTTTTCAATCACGCGTCCGAGCTCATTCAGAATCAACTTTCGATTTCACCTCAAATAACGAGCTTTAACACATTTTTCACGATAATCCGAGTTTCGGCGAATGCTGGTTTGTGGCACACCGGCACTCCCAAATGTCTTCCGTTGGTGCTCAAACTTTGCGTGGACGCTTTATCTGACCCGAGGAACTTTCTATGTGATTTCCGGAGAATTTTGTTCTGGGACCTCGGAATCCCGAAAAACCGTGTATTATACACTTCAATTTCAGCCGTTTGAAAGGTCGTACCGGACCCTGTTTCTTTTTCTCCCTGTTTTTCAATAACGCGTCCGAGCTCATTCAGGAATCAACCTGTTCGATTTCAGCCTCAAATAACGAGCTTTAACACATTTTTCACGATAATCCGAGTTTCGGCGAATGCTGGTTTGTGGCACACCGGCATCCCCAAATGTCTTCTGTTGGTGCTCAAACTTTGCGTGGCCGCTTTATCTGATCCGAGGAACTTTCTATGTGATTTCCAGAGAATTTTGTTCCGGGACCCCGGAATCCCGAAAAACCGTGTATTATACACTTCAATTTCAGCTGTTCGGAAGGTCGTACCGGACCCTGTTTCTTTTTCTTCCTGTTTTTCAATCACGCGTCCGAGCTCATTTTAGGAATCAACCTGTTCGATTTCAGCCTCAAATAACGAGGTTTAACACATTTTTCACGATAATCCGAGTTTCGGTGAATACTGGTTTGTGGCACACCGGCACCTCCAATGTCTTCCGTTGGTGCTCAAACTTTGCGTGGCTGCTTTATCTGACCCGATGAAGTTTCTATGTGGTTTCCGGAGAATTTTGTTCCGGGACCCCGGAATCCCGAAAAACCGTGTATTATACACTTCAATTTAAGCCGTTCGGAAGGTCGTATCGGACCCTGTTTCTTTTTCTCCCTGTTTTTCAATCACGCGTCCGAACTCATTTTAAGAATCAACCTGTTCGATTTTAGCCTCAAATAACGAGCTTTAACACATTTTTCACGATAATCTGAGTTTCGGCGAATGCTGGTTTGTGGCACACCGACACCCCCAAATATTTTCCGTTGGTGCTCAAACTTTGCGTGGCCGCTTTATCTGACCCGAGAAACTTTCTATGAGATTTCCGGAGAATTTTGTTCCGGATCCGAAATACCGAAAACACTTCAATTTCGGCCGTTCGGAAGGTCGTGACCGCCCTCGTTTCTTTTTTTTCTCCTGTTTTTCAATCACGCGTCCGAGCTCATTTCAAGAATCAACCTGTTCGATTTCCGGAATCAACCTGTTCGATTTCAACCTCAAATAACGAGCTTTAACACATATTTCACTATAATCCGAGTTTCGGCGAATCTTTGGTTTGTGGCACACCGGCCCCCCAAATGTCTTCCGTTGGTGCTCAAACTTTGCGTGGCCGCTTTATCTGACCCGAGGAACTTTCTATGTGATTTCCGGAGAATTTTGTTCCGGGACCCCGGAATCCCTAAAAACCGTGTATTATACACTTCAATTTCAGCCGTTCGGAAGGACGTACCGAACCCTGTTTCTTTTTCTCCCTGTTTTTCAATCACGCGTCCGAGCTCATTTCAGGAATCAACCTGTTCGATTTCAGCCTCAAATAACGAGCTTTAACACATTTTTCACGATAATCCGAGTTTCGGCGAATGCTGGTTTGTGGCACACCGGCACCCCCAAATGTCTTCCGTTGGTGCTCAAACTTTGCGTGGACGCTTTATCTGACCCGATGAAGTTTCTATGTGATTTCCGGAGAATTTTGTTCCGGGACCCCGGAATCCCGAAAAACCGTGTATTATACACTTCAATTTCAGCCGTTCGAAAGGTCGTACCGGACCCTGTTTCTTTTTCTCCCTGTTTTTCTATCACGCGTCCGAGCTCATTTCAGGAATCAACCTGTTCAATTTCAGAAATCAACCTATTCGATTTCAACCTCAAATAACGAAGTTTAACATATTTTTCACGATAATCCGAGTTTCGGCGAATGCTGGTTTGTGGCACACCGGCACCCCCAAATTGCTTCCGTTGGTGCTCAAACTTTGCGTGGCCGCTTTATCTGACCCGAGGAAGTTTCTATGTGATTTCCGGGGAATTTTGCTCCGGGACCCTGGAATCCCGAAAAACCGTGTATTATACACTTCAATTTCAGCCGTTCGGAAGGACGTACCGGACCCTGTTTCTTTTTCTCCCTGTTTTTCAATCAAGCGTCCGAGCTCATTTCAGAATCAACTGTTCGATTTCAACGACCTCAAATAACGAGCTTTAACACATTTTTCACGATAATCCGAGTTTCGGCGAATGCTGGTTTGTGGCACACCGGCACCCCCAAATGTTTTTCGTTGGTGCTCAAAATTTGCGTGGACGCTTTATCTGACCCGATGAAGTTTCTATGTGATTTCCGGAGAATTTTGTTCGGGACCCCTAATCCCGAAAAACCGTGTATTATGCACTTCAATTTCAAATAGTTCGAAAGGTCGTCTGGACCTGTTTCTTTTTCTCCTGTTTTTCAATCACGCGTCCGAGCTCATTTCAGGAATCAACCTGTTCGATTTCAGAAATCAACCTATTCGATTTCAACCTCAAATAACGAACTTTAACATATTTTTCACGATAATCCGAGTTTCGGCGAATGCTGGTTTGTGGCACACCGGCACCCCCAAATGGCTTCCGTTGGTGCTCAAACTTTGCGTGGCCGCTTTATCTGACCGAGAAACTTTCTATGTGATTTCCGGAGAATTTTGTTCCGGGATCCCGGAATACCGAAAAACACTTCAATTTCAAATAGTTCGGAAGGTCGTACCGTGCCCTGTTTCTTTTTCTCCCTGTTTTTCAATCACGCGTCCAAGATCATTTCAAGAATCAACTGTTCGATTTCAGAATCAACTTTGTTCGATTTCAACCTCAAATAACGAGCTTTAACACATATTTCACTATAATCCGAGTTTCGAATGCTTTGGTTTGTGGCACACCGGCACCCCCAAATGTCTTCCGTTGGTGCTCAAACTTTGCGTGGCCGCTTTATCGACCCGAGGAACTTTCTATGTGATTTCCGGAGAATTTTGTTCCGGACCCCGAATCCCTAAAACCGTGTATTATACACTTCAATTTCACCGTTCGGAAGGACGTACAACCCTGTTTCTTTTTCTCCTGTTTTTCAATCACGCGTCCGAGCTCATTTCAGGAATCAACCTGTTCGATTTCGACCTCAAATAACGAGCTTTAACACATTTTTCACGATAATCCGAGGAGTTTCGGCGAATCTTTGGTTTGTGGCACACCGGCACCCCAAATGTCTTCCGTTGGTGCTCAAACTTTGCGTGGACGCTTTATCTGACCCGATGAAGTTTCTATGTGATTTCCGGAGAATTTTGTTCGGGACCCCGGAATCCCGAAAAACCGTGTATTATACACTTCAATTTCACTAGTTCGAAAGGTCGTCTGGGACCTGTTTCTTTTTCTCCTGTTTTTCTATCACGCGTCGAGCTCATTTCAGGAATCAACTTTGTTCGATTTCAGAAATCAACCTATTCGATTTCAACCTCAAATAACGAAGTTTAACATATTTTTCACGATAATCCGAGTTTCGGCGAATGCTGGTTTGTGGCACACCGGCACCCCCAAATGGCTTCCGTTGGTGCTCAAACTTTGCGTGGCCGCTTTATCTGACCCGAGGAAGTTTCTATGTGATTTCCGGGGAATTTTGTTCCGGGACCCTGGAATCCCGAAAAACCGTGTATTAATCACTTCAATTTCAAATTGTTCGGAAGGACGTCGACCCTGTTTCTTTTTCTCCCTGTTTTTCAATCAAGCGTCCGAGCTCATTTCAGGAATCAACCTGTTCGATTTCAGCCTCAAATAACGAGCTTTAACACATTTTTCACGATAATCCGAGTTTCGGTGAATGCTGGTTTGTGGCACACCGGCACCCCCAAATGTTTTTCGTTGGTGCTCAAAATTTGCGTGGACGCTTTATCTGACCCGATGAAGTTTCTATGTGATTTCCGGAGAATTTTGTTCTGGGACCCCGGAATCCCGAAAAACCGTGTATTATGCACTTCAATTTCAGCCGTTCGAAAGGTCGTACCGGACCCTGTTTTTTTTTCTCCCTGTTTTTCAATCACGCGTCCGAGCTCATTTCAGGAATCAACCTGTTCGATTTCAGAAATCAACCTATTCGATTTCAACCTCAAATAACGAACTTTAACATATTTTTCACGATAATCCGAGTTTCGGCGAATGCTGGTTTGTGGCACACCGGCACCCCCAAATGGCTTCCGTTGGTGCTCAAACTTTGCGTGGCCGCTTTATCTGACCCGAGGAAGTTTCCATGTGATTTCAGGAGAATTTTGTTCCGGGACCCCGGAATCCCGAAAAACTGTGTATTATACACTTCAATTTCAGCCGTTCGGAAGGACGTACCGGACCCTGTTTCTTTTTCTCCCCGTTTTTCAATCACGCGTCCGAGCTTATTTCAGGAATCAACCTGTTCAATTTCAGCCTCAAATAACGCGCTTTAACACATTTTTCACGATAATCCGAGTTTCGGCGAATGCTGGTTTGTGGCACACCGACACACCCAAATGTCTTCCTTTGGTGCTCAAACTTTACGTGGCCGCTTTATCTGACCCGAGGAAGTTTCTATGTGATTTCCGGAGAATTTTGTTCTGGGACCCCGGAATCCCGATAAACCGTGTATTATACACTTCAATTTCAGCCGTTCGGAAGGTCGTACCGGACCCTGTTTCTTTTTCTCCCAGTTTTTCAATCACGCGTCCGAGCTCATTTCAGGAATCAACCTGTTCGATTTCAGGAATCAACCTATTCGATTTCAACCTCAAATAACGCGCTTTAACACATTTTTCACAATAATCCGAGTTTCGGCGAATGCTGGTTTGTGGCACACCGACACACCCAAATGTCTTCCTTTGGTGCTCAAACTTTGCGTGGCCGCTTTATCTGACCCGAGGAAGTTTCTATGTGATTTCCGGAGAATTTTGTTCTGGGACCCCGGAATCCCGAAAAACCGTGTATTATACACTTTAATTTCAGCCGTTCGGAAAGTCGTACCGGACCCTGTTTCTTTTTCTCCCTGATTTTCAATCACGCGTCCGAGCTCATTTCAGGAATCAACCTGTTCGATTTCAGGAATCAACCTATTCGATTCCAACCTCAAATAACGAACTTTAACATATTTTTCACGATAATCCGAGTTTCGGCGAATGCTGGTTTGTGGCACACCGGCACCCCCAAATGGCTTTCGTTGGTGCTCAAACTTTGCGTGGACGCTTTATCTGACCCGAGGAACTTTCTTTGTGATTTTCGGAGAATTTTGTTCTGGGACCCCGGAATCCCGAAAAACCGTGTATTATACACTTCAATTTCAGCCGTTCAGAAGGACGTACCGGACCCTGTTTCTTTTTCTCCCTGTTTTTCAATCACGCGTCCGAGCTCATTTCAGAATCAACCTGTTCGATTTCACCTCAAATAACGCGCTTTAACACATTTTTCACGATAATCCGAGTTTCGGCAAATCTTTGGTTTGTGGCACACCGACACCCCAAATGTCTTCCGTTGGTGCTCAAACTTTGCGTGGCCGCTTTATCCGACCCGAGGAAGTTTCTATGTGATTTCCGGAGAATTTTGTTTCGGGACCCCGAATCCCGAAAAACCGTGTATTATACACTTCAATTTCAGCCGTTCGGAAGGTCGTACCGGACCCTGTTTCTTTTTCTCCCTGTTTTTCAATCACGCGTCCGAGCTCATTTCAGAAATCAAACTGTTCGATTTCAAGAATCAACCTATTCGATTTCAACCTCAAATAACGAGCTTTAACACATTTTTCACGATAATCCGAATTTCAGCGAATGCTGGTTTGTGGCACACCGGCACCCCCAAATGTCTTCCGTTGGTGCTCAAACTTTGCGTGGACGCTTTATATGACCCGAGGAACTTTCTATGTGATTTCCGGAGAATTTTGTTCTGGGACCCCGGAATCCCGAAAAACCGTGTATTATACACTTCAATTTCAGCCGTTTGAAAGGTCGTACCGGACCCTGTTTCTTTTTCTCCCTGTTTTTCAATCACGTGTCCGAGCTCATTCAGGAATCAACTTGTTCGATTTCAGCCTCAAATAACGAGTTTTAACACATTTTTCACGATAATCCGAGTTTCGGCGAATGCTGGTTTGTGGCGCACCAGCACCTCCAAATCTCTTCCGTTGGTGCTCAAACTTTGCGTCGCCGCTTTATCTGACCCGAGGAACTTTCTATTTGATTTCCGGAGAATTTTGTTCCGGGACCCTGGAATCCCGAAAAACCGTGTATTATACACTTCAATTTCAGCCGTTCGGAAGGTCGTACCGGACCCAGTTTCTTTTTCTCCCTGATTTTCAATCACGTGTCCGAGCTCATTTCAGGAATCAACCTGTTCGATTTCAGGAATCAACCTATTCGATTCAAACCTCAAATAACGAGTTTTAACACATTTTTCACGATAATCCGAGTTTCGGCGAATGCTGGTTTGTGGCACACCGGCACCCCCAAATGTCTTTCGTTGGTGCTCAAACTTTGCGTGGACGCTTTATCTGACCCGAGGAACTTTCTTTGTGATTTCCGTAGAATTTTGTTCTGGGACCCCGGAATCCCGAAAAACCGTGTATTATACACTTCAATTTCAGCCGTTCGGAAGGTCGTACCGGACCCTATTTCTTTTTCTCCCTGTTTTTCAATCACGCGTCCGAACTCATTTTAAGAATCAACCTGTTCGATTTCAACCTCAAATAACGAGTTTTAACACATTTTTCACGATAATCCGAGTTTCGGCGAATGCTGGTTTGTGACACACCGGCACCCCCAAATGTCTTCCGTTGGTGCTCAAACTTTGCGTGGCCGCTTTATCTGACCCGAGGAAGTTTCTATGTGATTTCCGGAGAATTTTGTTCCGGGACCCCGGAATCCCGAAAAACCGTGTATTATACACTTCAATTTCAGCCGTTCGGAAGGACGTACCGGACCCTGTTTCTTTTTCTCCCTGTTTTTCAATCACGCGTCCGAGCTCATTACAGGAATCAACCTGTTCAATTTCAATCTCAAATAACGAGCTTTAACATATTTTTCACGATAATCCGAGTTTCGGCGAATGCTGGTTTGTGGCACACAGGCACCCCCAAGTGTCTTCCGTTGGTGTTCAAACTTTGCGTGGCCGCTTTATATGACCCGAAGAACTTTCTATGTGATTTCCGTAGAATTTTGTTCTGGGACCCCGGAATCCCGAAAAACCGTGTATTATACACTTCAATTTCAAATAGTTCGAATGTCGTCTTGGACCACTGTTTCTTTTTCTCCCTGTTTTTAAATCACGCGTCCGAGCTCATTTCAGAAATCAACCTGTTCGATTTCAGGAATCAACCTATTCGATTTCAACCTCAAATAACGAGCTTTAACACATTTTTCACGATAATCCGAGTTTCGGCGAATGCTGGTTTGTGGCACACCGGCACCCCCAAATGTCTTCCGTTGGTGTTCAAACTTTGCGTGGCCGCTTTATCTGACCCGAAGAACTTTCTATGTGATTTCCGGAGAATTTTGTTCTGGGACCCCGGAATCCCTAAAAACCGTGTATTATACACTTCAATTTCAGCCGTTCGGAAGGACGTACCGGACCCTGTTTCTTTTTCAACCTGTTTTTCAATCACGCGTCCGAGCTCATTTCAGGAATCAACCTGTTCGATTTCAGGAATCAACCTATTCGATTTCAACCTCAAATAACGAGTTTTAACACATTTTTCACGATAATCCGAGTTTCGGCGAATGCTGGTTTGTGGCACACCGGCACCCCCAAATGTCTTTCGTTGGTGCTTAAACTTTGCGTGGCCGCTTTATCTGACCCGAGGAACTTTCTATCTGATTTCCGGAGAATTTTGTTCCGGGACCCCGAAATCCCGAAAAACCGTGTATTTATACCTTGAATTTCAGCCGTTTGGAAGGTCGTACCGGACCCTGTTTCTTTTTCTCCCTGTTTTTCAATCACGCGTCCGAACTCATTTTAAGAATCAACCTGTTCGATTTCAACCTCAAATAACGAGTTTTAACACATTTTTCACGATAATCCGAGTTTCGGCGAATGCTGGTTTGTGGCACACCGTCACCCCCAAATGTCTTCCGTTGGTGCTCAAACTTTGCGTGGCCGCTTTATCTGCCCCGAGGAAGTTTCTATGTGATTTCTTGAGAATTTTGTTCCGGGACCCCGTAATCCCGAAAAACCGTGTATTATACACTTCAATTTCAGCCGTTCGGAAGGACGTACCGGACCCTGTTTCTTTTTCTCCCTGTTTTTCAGTCACGCGTCCGAGCTCATTCAGGAATCAACCTGTTCGATTTCAGCCTCAAATAACGTGCTTTAACACATTTTTCACGATAATCCGAGTTTCGGCGAATGCTGGTTTGTGGGACACCGGCACCCCCCAAATGTCTTCCGTTGGTGCTCAAACTTTGCGTGGACGCTTTATCTGACCCGAGGAACTTTCTATGTGATTTCCGGAGAATTTTTTTCTGGGACCCCGGAATCCCGAAAAACGTGTATTATACACTTCAATTTCACCGTTCGAATGTCGTCTGGACCACTGTTTCTTTTTCTCCTGTTTTTCAATCATGCGTCCGAGCTCATTTCGGAATCAACCTTTCGATTTTAGGAATCAACCTATTCGATTTCAACCTCAAATAACGAGCTTTAACACATTTTTCACGATAATCCGAGTTTCGGCGAATCTTGGTTTGTGGCACACCGCACCCCCAAATGTCTTCCGTTGGTGCTCAAACTTTGCGTGGCCGCTTTATCTGACCCGAGGAAGTTTCTATGTGATTTCCGGAGAATTTTGTTCCGGGACCCCGGAATCCCGAAAAACCGTGTATTTATACACTTCAATTTCAGCCGTTCGGAAGGACGTCTGGACCACTTTTTTTTCTCCTGTTATTCAATCACGCGTCCGAGCTCATTTCAGAATCAACCTGTTCGATTTCAACCTCAAATAACGAGCTTTAACACATTTTTCACGATAATCAGAGTTTCGGCGAATGCTGGTTTGTGGCACACCGGCACCCCCAAATGTCTTCCGTTGGTGTTCAAACTTTGCGTGGCCGCTTTATCTGACCCGAAGAAGTTCTATGTGATTTCCGGAGAATTTTGTTCTGGGATCCCAAAATCCCGAAAAACCGTGTATTATACCTTTCAATTTCAGCCGTTCGGAAGGTCGTACCGGACCCTGTTTTTTTTCTCCCTGTTTTTCAATCACGCGTCCGAGCTCATTTCAGGAATCAACCTGTTCGATTTCAGGAATAAACCTATTCGATTTCAACCTCAAATAACGAGCTTTAACACATTTTTCACGATAATCCGCGTTTCCGCGAATGCTGGTTTGTGGCACACCGGCACTCCCAAATGTCTTCCGTTCGTGCTCAAACTTTGCGTGGACGCTTTATATGACCCGAGGAACTTTCTATGTGATTTCCGGAGAATTTTGTTCCGGGACCCCGGAATCCCGAAAAACCGTGTATTATACACTTCAATTTCAGCCGTTCGGAGGACGTACCGGACCCTGTTTTTTTTCTCCTTGTTTTTCAATCACGCGTCCGAGCTCATTTCAGGAATCAACCTGTTCAATTTCAGCCTCAAATAACGAGCTTTAACACATTTTTCACGATAATCCGAGTTTCGGCGAATGCTGGTTTGTGGCACACCGGCACCCCCAAATGTCTTCCGTTGGTGCTCAAACTTTGCGTGGACGCTTTATCTGACCCGAGAAACTTTCTATGTGATTTCCGGAGAATTTTGTTCTGCGACCCCGGAATCCCGAAAAACCGTGTATTATACACTTCAATTTCAGCCGTTCGGAATGTCGTACCGGACCCTGTTTCTTTTTCTCCCTGTTTTTCAATCATGCGTCCGAGCTCATTTCAGGAATCAACCTGTTCGATTTTAGGAATCAACCTATTCGATTTCAACCTCAAATAACGAGCTTTAACACATTTTTCACGATAATCCGAGTTTCGGCGAATGCTGGTTTGTGGCACACCGGCACCCCCAAATGTCTTCCGTTGGTGCTCAAACTTTGCGTGGCCGCTTTATCTGACCCGAGGAAGTTTCTATGTGATTTCGGAGAATTTTGTTCGGGACCCCGAATCCCGAAAACCGTGTATTATACACTTCATTTCGATCGTTCGGAAGGACGTACCGGACCCTTTTTTTTCTCCCTGTTTTTCAATCACGCGTCCGAGCTCATTTCAGAATCAACTGTTCAATTTCAGCCTCAAATAACGAGCTTTAACACATTTTTCACGATAATCCGAGTTTCGGCGAATGCTGGTTTGTGGCACACCGGCACCCACAAATGTCTTCCGTTGGTGTTCAAACTTTGCGTGGCCGCTTTATCTGACCCGAAGAAGTTCTATGTGATTTCCGGAGAATTTTGTTCTGGGACCCCGGAATCCCGAAAAACCGTGTATTATACATTTCAATTTCAAATAGTTCGGAAGGTCGTCTGGGACCTGTTTTTTTTTCTCCCTGTTTTTCAATCACGCGTCCGAGCTCATTTCAGGAATCAACCTGTTCGATTTCAGGAATAAACCTATTCGATTTCAACCTCAAATAACGAGCTTTAACACATTTTTCACGATAATCCGAGTTTCCGCGAATGCTGGTTTGTGGCACACCGGCACTCCCAAATATCTTCCGTTGGTGCTCAAACTTTGCGGGGACGCTTTATATGACCCGAGGAACTTTCTATGTGATTTCCGGAGAATTTTGTTCCGGGACCCCGGAATCCCGAAAAACCGTGTATTATACACTTCAATTTCAGCCGTTCGGAAGGACGTACCGGACCCTGTTTTTTTTTCTCCCTGTTTTTCAATCACGCGTCCGAGCTCATTTCAGGAATCAACCTGTTCAATTTCAGCCTCAAATAACGAGCTTTAACACATTTTTCACGATAATCCGAGTTTCGGCGAATGCTTGTTTGTGGCACACCGGCACCCCCAAATGTCTTCCGTTGGTGTTCAAACTTTGCGAGGCCCCTTTATCTGACCCGTAGATCTTTCTATGTGATTTCCGGATAATTTTGTTCTGGTACCCCGGAATCCCGAAAAACCGTGTATTATACACTTCAATTTCAGCCGTTCGGAAGGTCGTACCGGACCCTGTTTCATTTTCTCCCTGTTTTTCAATCACGCGTCCGAGTTCATTTCAGGAATCAACTTGTTCGATTTCAGGAATCAACCTATTCGATTTAACCTCAAATAACGAGCGTTAACACATTTTTCACGATAATCCGAGTTTCCGGGAATGCTGGTTTGTGGCACACCGGCACTCCCAAATGTCTTCCGTTGGTGCTCAAACTTTGCGTGGACGCTTTATCTGACCCGAGGAACTTTCTATGTGATTTCCGAAGAATTTTGTTCTAGGACCCCGGAATCCCGAAAAACTGTGTATTATACACTTCAATTTCAAATGTTTGAAAGGTCGTGCGGACCTGTTTCTTTTTCTCCTTGTTTTTCAATCACGTGTGCGAGCTCATTTCAGGAATCAAACTGTTCGATTTCAGCCTCAAATAACGAGCTTTAACACATTTTTCACGATAATCCGAGTTTCGGCGAATCCTGGTTTGTGGCACACCGGCACCCCCAAATGTCTTCCGTTGGTGCTCAAACTTTGCGTGGACGCTTTATCTGACCCGAGGAACTTTCTATGTGATTTCCGGAGAATTTTGTTCTAGGACCCCTAATCCCGAAAAAGCGTGTATTATACACTTCAATTTCAGGCCGTTTGAAAGGTCGTGCCGGACCACTGTTTCTTTTTCTCTTTGTTTTTCAATCACGCGTCCGAGCTCATTTCAGAATCAACCTGTTCGATTTCAACCTCAAATAACGAGCTTTAACACATTTTTCACGATAATCCGAGTTTCGGCGAATCTTGGTTTGTGGCACACCGGCACCCCAAATGTCTTCCGTTGGTGCTCAAACTTTGCGTGGCCGCTTTATCCGACCCGAGGAAGTTTCTATGTGATTTCCGGAGAATTTTGTTCCGGGACCCCCGAATCCCAAAAAACCGTGTATTATACACTTCAATTTCGATCGTTCGGAAGGACGTACGGACCTGTTTTTTGTTCTCCCTGTTTTTCAATCACGCGTCCGAGCTCATTTCGAGAATCAACCTGTTCGATTTCACCTCAAATAACGAGCTTTAACACATTTTTCACGATAATCCGAGTTTCGGCGAATCTTTGGTTTGGGGCACACCGGCACCCCCAAATGTCTTCCGTTGGTGTTCAAACTTTGCGTGGCCGCTTTATCTGACCCGAAGAAGTTCTATGTGATTTCCGGAGAATTTTGTTCTGGGACCCCGGAATCCCCAAAAACCGTGTATTATACATTTCAATTTCAGCCGTTCGGAAGGTCGTACCGGACCCTGTTTTTTTTTCTCCCTATTTTTCAATCACGCGTCCGAGCTCATTTCAGGAAATCAACCTGTTCGATTTCAGGAATAAACCTATTCGATTTCAACCTCAAATAACGAGCTTTAACACATTTTTCACGATAATCCGAGTTTCCGCGAATGCTGGTTTGTGGCACACCGGCACTCCCAAATGTCTTCCGTTGGTGCTCAAACTTTGCGTAGACGCTTTATATGACCCGAGGAACTTTCTATGTGATTTCCGGAGAATTTTGTTCCGGGACCCCGGAATCCCGAAAAACCGTGTATTATACACTTCAATTTCAGCCGTTCGGAAGGACGTACTGGACCCTATTTTTTTTTCTCCCTGTTTTTCAATCACGCGTCCGAGCTCATTTCAGGAATCAACCTGTTCGATTTCAGCCTCAAATAACGAGCTTTAACACATTTTTCACGATAATCCGAGTTTCGGCGAATGCTGGTTTGTGGCACACCGGCACCCCCAAATGTTTTCCGTTGGTGCTCAAACTTTGCGTGGACGCTTTATCTGACCCGAGGAACTTTCTATGTGATTTCCGGAGAATTTTGTTCTGGGACCCCGGAATCCCGAAAAACCGTGTATTTATACACTTCAATTTCAGCCGTTCGGAATGTCGTACCGAACCCTGTTTCTTTTTCTCCCTGTTTTTCAATCATGCGTCCGAGCTCATTTCAGGAATCAACCTGTTCGATTTTAGGAATCAACCTATTCGATTTCAACCTGAAATAACGAGCTTTAACACATTTTTCACGATAATCCGAGTTTCGGCGAATGCTGGTTTGTGGCAAACCGGCACCCCCAAATGTCTTCCGTTGGTGCTCAAACTTTGCGTGGCCGCTTTATCCGACCCGAGGAAGTTTCTATGTGATTTCCGGAGAATTTTGTTCCGGGACCCCGGAATCCCGAAAAACCGTGTATTATACACTTCAATTTCAGCCGTTCGGAAGGACGTCTGGACCACTGTTTTTTTCTCCCTGTTTTTCAATCACACGTCCGAGCTCATTTCAGGAATCAACCTGTTCAATTTCAGTCTCAAATAACGAGCTTTAACACATTTTTCACGATAATCCGAGTTTCGGCGAATGCTGGTTTGTGGCACACCGGCACCCCCAAATGTCTTCCGTTGGTGTTCAAACTTTGCGTGGCCGCTTTATCTGACCCGAAGAAGTTCTATGTGATTTCCGGAGAATTTTGTTCTGGGACCCCGGAATCCCGAAAAACCGTGTATTATACATTTCAATTTCAGCCGTTCGGAAGGTCGTACCGGACCCTGTTTTTCAATCACGCGTCCGAGCTCATTTCAGAAATCAACCTGTTCGATTTCAGGAATAAACCTATTCGATTTCAACCTCAAATAACGAGCTTTAACACATTTTTCACGATAATCCGAGTTTCCGCGAATGCTGGTTTGTGGCACACCGGCACTCCCAAATATCTTCCGTTGGTGCTCAAACTTTGCGGGGACGCTTTATATGACCCGAGGAACTTTCTATGTGATTTCCGGAGAATTTTGTTCCGGGACCCCGGAATCCCGAAAAACCGTGTATTACACTTCAATTTCAGCCGTTCGGAAGGACGTCTGACCATTTTTTTTCTCCCTGTTTTTCAATCACACGTCCGAGCTCATTTCAGGAATCAACCTGTTCAATTTCAGCCTTAAATAACGAGCTTTAACACATTTTTCACGATAATCCGAGTTTCGGCGAATGCTGGTTTGTGGCACACCGGCACCCCCAAATGTCTTCCGTTGGTGTTCAAACTTTACGAGGCCCCTTTATCTGACCCGTAGATCTTTCTATGTGATTTCCGGAGAATTTTGTTCTGGTACCCCGGAATCCCGAAAAACCGTGTATTATACACTTCAATTTCAGCCGTTCGGAAGGTCGTACCGGACCCTGTTTCATTTTCTCCCTGTTTTTCAATCACGCGTCCGAGTTCATTTCAGGAATCAACTTGTTCGATTTCAGGAATCAACCTATTCGATTTAACCTCAAATAACGAGCTTTAACACATTTTTCACGATAATCCGAGTTTCCGGGAATGCTGGTTTGTGGCACACCGGCACTCCCAAATGTCTTCCGTTGGTGCACAAACTTTGCGTGGACGCTTTATCTGACCCGAGGAACTTTCTATGTGATTTCCGGAGAATTTTGTTCTAGGACCCCGGAATCCCGAAAAACTGTGTATTATACACTTCAATTTCAGCCGTTTGAAAGGTCGTACCGGACCCTGTTTCTTTTTCTCCTTGTTTTTCAATCACGCGTCCGAGCCCATTCAGGAATCAACCTGTTCGATTTCAACCTCAAATAACGAGCTTTAACACATTTTTCACGATAATCCGAGTTTCGGCGAATGCTGGTTTGTGGCACACCGGCACCCCCAAATGTCTTCCGTTGGTGCTCAAACTTTGCGTGGACGCTTTATCTGACCCGAGGAACTTTCTATGTTATTTCCGGAGAATTTTGTTCTGGGACCCCGGAATCCCGAAAAACCGTGTATTATACACTTCAATTTCAGCCGTTCGGAATGTCGTACCGGACCCTGTTTCTTTTTCTCCCTGTTTTTCAATCACGCGTCCGAGCTCATTTCAGGAATCAACCTGTTCGATTTAAGGAATCAACCTATTCGATTTCAACCTCAAATAACGAGCTTTAACACATTTTTCACGATAATCCGAGTTTTGGCGAATGCTGGTTTGTGGCACATCGGCACCCCCAAATGTCTTCCGTTGGTGCTCAAACTTTGCGTGGCCGCTTTATCTGACCCGAGGAAGTTTCTATGTGATTTCCGGAGAATTTTGTTCCGGGACTCCGGAATCCCGAAAAACCGTGTCTTATACACTTCAATTTCAGCCGTTCGGAAGGACGTACCGGACCCTGTTTTTTTTCCTCCCTGTTTTTCAATCACGCGTCCGAGCTCATTTCAGGAATCAACCTGTTCAATTTCAGCCTCAAATAACGAGCTTTAACACATTTTTCACGATAATCCGAGTTTCGGCGAATGCTGGTTTGTGGCACACCGGCACCCCCAAATGTCTTCCGCTGGTGTTCAAACTTTGCGTGGCCGCTTTATCTGACCCGAAGAAGTTTTATGTGATTTCCGGAGAATTTTGTTCTGGGAACCCGGAATCCCGAAAAACCGTGTATTATACATTTCAATTTCAGCCGTTCGGAAGGTCGTCATGGGACCACATTTTTTTTCTTTTTTTCTTCCTGTTTTTCAATCACGCGTCCGAGCTCATTTCAGAAATCAACCTGTTCGATTTCAGGAATAAACCTATTCGATTTCAACCTCAAATAACGAGCTTTAACACATTTTTCACGATAATCCGAGTTTCCGCGAATGCTGGTTTGAGGCACACCGGCACTCTCAAATATCTTCCGTTGGTGCTCAAACTTTGCGTGGACGCTTTATATGACCCGAGGAACTTTCTATGTGATTTCCGGAGAATTTTGTTCCGGGACCCCGGAATCCCGAAAAACCGTGTATTATACACTTCAATTTCAGCCGTTCGGAAGGACGTACCGGACCCTGTTTTTTTTTCTCCCTGTTTTTCAATCACGGGTCCGAGCTCATTTCAGGAATCAACCTGTTCAATTTCAGCCTCAAATAACGAGTTTTAACACATTTTTCACGATAATCCGAGTTTCGGCGAATGCTGGTTTGTGGCACACCGGCACCCCCAAATGTCTTCCGTTGGTGTTCAAACTTTGCGTGGCCCCTTTATCTGACCCGGAGATCTTTCTACGTGATTTCCAGAGAATTTTGTTCTGGTACCCCGGAATCCCGAAAAACCGTGTATTATACACTTCAATTTCAGCTGTTCGGAAGGTCGTACCGGACCCTGTTTCTTTTTCTCCCTGTTTTTCAATCACGCGTCCAAGCTCATTTCAGGAATCAACTTGTTCGATTTCAGGAATCAACCTATTCGATTTAACCTCAAATAACGAGCTTTAACACATTTTTGACGATAATCCGAGTTTCCGGGAATGCTGGTTTGTGGCACACCGGCACTCCCAAATGTCTTCCGTTGGTGCTCAAACTTTGCGTGGACGCTTTATCTGACCCGAGGAACTTTCTATGTGATTTCCGGAGAATTTTGTTCTAGGACCCCGGAATCCCGAAAAACCGTGTATTATACACTTCAATTTCAGCCGTTTGAAAGGTCGTACCGGACCCTATTTCTTTTTCTCCTTGTTTTTCAATCACGCGTCCGAGCTCATTCAGGAATCAACCTGTTCGATTTCAACCTCAAATAACGAGCTTTAACACATTTTTCACGATTATCCGAGTTTCGGCGAATGCTGGTTTGTGGCACACTGGCACCCCCAAATGTCTTCCGTTGGTGCTCAAACTTTGCGTGGACGCTTTATCTGACCCGAGGAACTTTCTATGTGATTTCCGGAGAATTTTGTTTTGGGACCCCGGAATCCCGAAAAACCGTGTATTATACACTTCAATTTCTGCCGTTCGGAATGTCGTACCGAACCCTGTTTCTTTTTCTCCCTGTTTTTCAATCACGCGTCCGAGCTCATTTCAGGAATCAACCTATTCGATTTAAGGAATCAACCTATTCGATTTCAACCTCAAATAACGAGCTTTAACACATTTTTCACGATAATCCGAGTTTCGGCGAATGCTGGTTTGTGGCACATCGGCACAACCAAATGTCTTCCGTTGGTGCTCAAACTTTGCGTGGCCGCTTTATCTGACCCGAGGAACTTTCTATGTGATTTCCGGAGAATTTTGTTCCGGGACTCCGGAATCCCGAAAAACCGTGTATTATACACTTCAATTTCACCGTTCTCGGAAGGACGTACGGACCCTGTTTTTTTTCCTCCCTGTTTTTCAATCACGCGTCCGAGCCCATTTCAGGAATCAACCTGTTCAATTTCAGCCTCAAATAACGAGCTTTAACACATTTTTCACGATAATCCGAGTTTCGGCGAATGCTGGTTTGTGGCACACCAGCACCCCCAAATGTCTTCCGTTGGTGCTCAAACTTTGCGCGGCCGCTTTATCTGATCCGAAGATCTTTCTATGTGATTTCCGGAGAATTTTGTTCTGGGACCCCGGAATCCCGAAAAACCGTGTATTATACACTTCAATTTCAGCCGTTCGGAAGGTCGTACTGGACCCTGTTTTTTTTTCTCCCTGTTTTTCAATCACGCGTCCGAGCTCATTTCAGTAATCAACCTGTTCGATTTCAGGAATAAACCTATTCCATTTCAACCTCAAATAACGAGCTTTAACACATTTTTCACGATAATCCGAGTTTCCGCGAATGCTGGTTTGTGGCACACCGGCACTCCCAAATGTCTTCCGTTGGTGCTCAAACTTTGCGTGGACGCTTTATATGACCCGAGGAACTTTCTATGTGATTTCCGGAGAATTTTGTTCTGGGACCCCGGAATCCCGAAAAACAGTGTATTATACACTTCAATTTCAGCCGTTTGAAAGGTCGTACCGGAACCTCTTTCTTTTTCTCCCTGTTTTTCAATCACGCGTCCGAGCCCATTCAGGAATCAACCTGTTCGATTTCAGCCTCTAATAACGAGCTTTAACACATTTTTCACGATAATCCGAGTTTCGGCGAATGCTGGTTTGTGGCACACCGGCACCCCTAAATAGTCTTCCGTTGGTGCTCAAACTTTTCGTGGACGCTTTATCTGACCCGAGGAACTTTCTATGTGATTTCCGGAGAATTTTGTTCTGAGACCCCGGAATCCCGAAAAACCGTGTATTATACACTTCAATTTCAGCCGTTCGGAATGTCGTACCGGACCCTGTTTCTTTTTCTCCCTGTTTTTCAATCACGCGTCCGAGCTCAATTCAGGAATCAACTTGTTCGATTTCAGGAATCAACCTATTCGATTTCAACATCAAATAACGAGCTTTAACACATTTTTCACGATAATCCGAGTTTCGGCGAATGCTGGTTTGTGGCACACCGGCACCCCTAAATGTCTTCCGTTGGTGCTCAAACTTTGCGTGGCCGCTTTATCGGACCCCAGGAACTTTCTATGCGATTTCCGGAGAATTTTGTTCGAGACCCCGGAATCCCGAAAAACCGTGTATTATACACTTCAATTTCAGTAGTTCGAATGTCGTGCGGACCTGTTTCTTTTTCTCCCTGTTTTTCAATCACGCGTCCGAGCTCATTTCAGGAATCAACCTGTTCGATTTCAGGAATCAACCTATTCGATTTCAACCTCAAATAACGAGCTTTAACACATTTTTCACGATAATCCGAGTTTCGGCGAATGCTGGTTTGTGGCACACCGGCACCCCCAAATGTCTTCCCTTGGTGCTCAAACTTTGCGTGGCCGCTTTATCTGACCCGAGGAAGTTTCTATGTGATTTCCGGAGAATTTTGTTCCGGGACCCCGGAATCCCGAAAAACCGTGTATTATACACTTCAATTTCAACCGTTTGGAAGGTCGCACCGGATCCTGTTTCTTTTTCTCCTTGTTTTTCAATCACGCGTCCGAACTCATTTTAGGAATCAACCTGTTCGATTTTAGCCTCAAATAACAAGCTTTAACACATTTTTCACGATAATCCGAGTTTCGGCGAATGCTGGTTTGTGGCACACCGGCACCCCCAAATATTTTCCGTTGGTGCTCAAAGTTTGCGTGACCGCTTTATCTGACCCGAGAAACTTTCTATGTGATTTCCGGAGAATTTTGTTTCGGGACCCCGTAATCCCGAAAAACCGTGTATTATACACTTCAATTTCAGCCGTTCGGAAGGTCGTAACGGACCCTGTTTTTTTTCTCCCTGTTTTTCAATCACGCGTCCGAGCTCATTTCAGGAATCAACCTGTTCGATTTTAGGAATCAACCTATTCGATTTCAACCTCAAATAACGAGCTTTAACACATTTTTCACGATAATCCGAGTTTCCGCGAATGCCGGTTTGTGGCACACCGGTACTCCCAAATGTCTTCCGTTGGTGCTCAAACTTTGCGTGGACGCTTTATCTGACCCGAGGAACTTTCTATGTGATTTCCGGAGAATTTTGTTCTAGGACCCCGGAATCCCGAAAAACCGTGTATTATACACTTCAATTTCAGCCGTTTGAAAGGTCGTACCGGAACCTGTTTCTTTTTCTCCCTGTTTTTCAATCACGCGTCCGAGCTCATTCAGGAATCAACCTGTTCGATTTCAACCTCAAATAACAAGCTTTAACACATTTTTCACGATAATCCGAGTTTCGGCGAATGCTGGTTTGTGGCACACCGGCACCCCCAAATGTCTTCCGTTGGTGCTCAAACTTTGCGTGGACGCTTTATCTGACCCGAGGAACTTTCTATGTGATTTCTGGAGAATTTTGTTCTGGGACCCCGGAATCCCGAAAAACCGTGTATTATACACATCAATTTCAAATAGTTCGAATGTCGTCACGGACCACTGTTTCTTTTTCTCCCTGTGTTTCAATCACGCGTCCGAGCTCATTTCAGGAATCAACCTGTTCGATTTCAGGAATCAACCTATTCGATTTCAACCTCAAATAACGAGCTTTAACACATTTTTCACGATAATCCGAGTTTCGGCGAATCTTGGTTTGTGGCACACCGCACCCCCTAAATGTCTTCCGTTGGTGCTCAAACTTTGCGTGGACGCTTTATCGGACCCGAGGAACTTTCTATGTGATTTCCGGAGAATTTTGTTCCGGGAGACCGGAATCCCGAAAAACCGTGTATTATACACTTCAATTTCAAATTCGAATGTCGTCTCGACCACTTTTCTTTTTCTCCCTGTTTTTCAATCACGCGTCCGAGCTCATTTCAGGAATCAACCTGTTCGATTTCAGGAATCAACCTATTCGATTTCAACCTCAAATAACGAGCTTTAACACATTTTTCACGATAATCCGAGTTTCGGCGAATGCTGGTTTGTGGCACACCGGCACCCCCAAATGTCTTCCGTTGGTGCTCAAACTTTGCGTGGACGCTTTATCTGACCCGAGGAACTTTCTATGTGATTTCCGGAGAATTTTGTTCTAGGACCCCGGAATCCCGAAAAACAGTGTATTATACACTTCAATTTCAGCCGTTTGAAAGGTCGTACCGGAACCTCTTTCTTTTTCTCCCTGTTTTTCAATCACGCGTCCGAGCCCATTCAGGAATCAACCTGTTCGATTTCAGCCTCTAATAACGAGCTTTAACACATTTTTCACGATAATCCGAGTTTCGGCGAATGCTGGTTTGTGGCACACCGGCACCCCTAAATAGTCTTCCGTTGGTGCTCAAACTTTTCGTGGACGCTTTATCTGACCCGAGGAACTTTCTATGTGATTTCCGGAGAATTTTGTTCTGAGACCCCGGAATCCCGAAAAACCGTGTATTATACACTTCAATTTCAAATAGTTCGAATGTCGTCGGACCACTGTTTCTTTTTCTCCCTGTTTTTCAATCACGCGTCCGAGCTCAATTCAGGAATCAACTTGTTCGATTTCAGGAATCAACCTATTCGATTTCAACATCAAATAACGAGCTTTAACACATTTTTCACGATAATCCGAGTTTCGGCGAATGCTGGTTTGTGGCACACCGGCACCCCTAAATGTCTTCCGTTGGTGCTCAAACTTTTCGTGGACGCTTTATCAGACCCGAGGAACTTTCTATGTGATTTCCGGAGAATTTTGTTCTGAGACCCCGGAATCCCGAAAAACCGTGTATTATACACTTCAATTTCAAATGTAGTTCGAATGTCGTCGGACCACTGTTTCTTTTTCTCCCTGTTTTTCAATCACGCGTCCGAGCTCATTTCAGGAATCAACCTGTTCGATTTCAGGAATCAACCTATTCGATTTCAACCTCAAATAACGAGCTTTAACACATTTTTCACGATAATCCGAGTTTCGGCGAATGCTGGTTTGTGGCACACCGGCACCCCCAAATGTCTTCCCTTGGTGCTCAAACTTTGCGTGGCCGCTTTATCTGACCCGAGGAAGTTTCTATGTGATTTCCGGAGAATTTTGTTCCGGGACCCCGGAATCCCGAAAAACCGTGTATTATACACTTCAATTTCAACCGTTTGGAAGGTCGCACCGGATCCTGTTTCTTTTTCTCCTTGTTTTTCAATCACGCGTCCAACTCATTTTAGGAATCAACTTGTTCGATTTTAGCCTCAAATAACAAGCTTTAACACATTTTCACGATAATCCGAGTTTCGGCGAATCTTTGGTTTGTAGCACACCGGCACCCCCAAATATTTTCCGTTGGTGCTCAAAGTTTGCGTGACCGCTTTATCTGACCCGAGAAACTTTCTATGTGATTTCCGGAGAATTTTGTTTCGGGACCCCGTAATCCCGAAAAACCGTGTATTATACACTTCAATTTCAGCCGTTCGGAAGGTCGTAACGGACCCTGTTTTTTTTCTCCCTGTTTTTCAATCACGCGTCCGAGCTCATTTCAGGAATCAACCTGTTCGATTTTAGGAATCAACCTATTCGATTTCAACCTCAAATAACGAGCTTTAACACATTTTTCACGATAATCCGAGTTTCCGCGAATGCCGGTTTGTGGCACACCGGTACTCCCAAATGTCTTCCGTTGGTGCTCAAACTTTGCGTGGACGCTTTATCTGACCCGAGGAACTTTCTATGTGATTTCCGGAGAATTTTGTTCCGGGACTCCGGAATCCCGAAAAACCGTGTATTATACACTTCAATTTCACCGTTTGAAAGGTCGTCTAACTGTTTCTTTTTCTCCTGTTTTTCAATCACGCGTCCGAGCTCATTCAGAATCAACCTTTCGATTTCAACCTCAAATAACAAGCTTTAACACATTTTTCACGATAATCCGAGTTTCGCGAATCTTTGGTTTGTGGCACACCTGCACCCCCAAATGTCTTCCGTTGGTGCTCAAACTTTGCGTGGACGCTTTATCTGACCCGAGGAACTTTCTATGTGATTTCTGGAGAATTTTGTTCTGGGACCCCGGAATCCCGAAAAACCGTGTATTATACACATCAATTTCAGCCGTTCGGAATGTCGTACCGGACCCTGTTTCTTTTTCTCCCTGTGTTTCAATCACGCGTCCGAGCTCATTTCAGGAATCAACCTGTTCGATTTCAGGAATCAACCTATTCGATTTCAACCTCAAATAACGAGCTTTAACACATTTTTCACGATAATCCGAGTTTCGGCGAATGCTGGTTTGTGGCACACCGGCACCCCCAAATGTCTTCCCTTGGTGCTCAAACTTTGCGTGGCCGCTTTATCTGACCCGAGGAAGTTTCTATGTGATTTCCGGAGAATTTTGTTCTGGGACCCCGGAATCCCCAAAAACCGTGTATTATACACTTCAATTTCAGCCGTTCGGAAGGACGTACCGGACCCTTTTTTTTCTCCCTGTTTTTCAATCACGCGTCCGAGCTAATTTCAGGAATCAACCTGTTCAATTTCAGCCTCAAATAACGAGCTTAACACATTTTTCACGATAATCCGAGTTTCGGCGAATGCTGGTTTGTGGGACACCGGCACACCCAAATGTCTTCCGTTGGTGCTCAAACTTTGCGTGGCCGTTTTATCTGACCCGAAGAACTTTCTATGTGATTTCCGTAGAATTTTGTTCTGGGACCCCGGAATCCCGAAAAACCGTGTATTATACACTTCAATTTCAGCCGTTCGGAAGGACGTACCGGACCCTGTTTTTTTTTCTCCCTGTTTTTCAATCACGCGTCCGAGCTCATTTCAGGAATCAACCTGTTCAATTTCAGGAATCAACCTATTCGATTTCAACCTCAAATAACAAGCTTTAACACATTTTTCACGATAATCCGAGTTTCCGCGAATGCTGGTTTGTGGCACACCGGCACTCCTAAATGACTTCCGTTGGTGCTCAAACTTTGCGTGGAACGCTTTATCTAACCCGAGGAACTTTCTATGTGATTTGCGGAGAATTTTGTTCTGGGACCCCGGAATCCCGAAAAACCGTGTATTATACATTTCAATTTCAGCCGTTTGAAAGGTCGTACCGGACCCTGTTTCTTTTTCTCCCTGTTTTTCAATCACGCGTCCGAGCTCATTCAGAAATCAACCTGTTCGATTTCAGCCTCAAATAACGAGCTTTAACACATTTTTCACGATAATCCGAGTTTCGGCGAATGCTGGTTTGTGGCACACCGGCACCCCCAAATGTCTTCCGTTGGTGCTCAAAGTTTGCGTGACCGCTTTATCTGACCCGAGGAACTTTCTATCTGATTTCCGGAGAATTTTGTTCCGGGACCCCGGAATCCCGAAAAACCGTGTATTTATACACTTCAATTTCAGCTGTTTGGAAGGTCGCACCGGACCCTGTTTCTTTTTCTCCCTGTTTTTCAATCACGCGTCCGAACTCATTTTAGAAATCAACCTGTTCGATTTTAGCCTCAAATAACAAGCTTTAACACATTTTTCACGATAATCCGATTTTCAGCGAATGCTGGTTTGTGGCACACCGGCACCCCCAAATATTTTCCGTTGGTGCTCAAACTTTGCGTGACCGCTTTATCTGACCCGAGAAACTTTCTATGTGATTTCCGGAGAATTTTGTTTCGGGACCCCGGAATCCCGAAAAACCGTGTATTATACACTTCAATTACAGCCGTTCGGAAGGTCGTACCGGACCCTTTTTCTTTTTCTCCCTGTTTTTCAATCACGCGTCCGAGCTCAATTCAGGAATCAACTTGTTCGATTTCAGGAATCAACCTATTCGATTTCAACATCAAATAACGAGCTTTAACACATTTTTCACGATAATCCGAGTTTCGGCGAATGCTGGTTTGTGGCACACCGGCACTCCCAAATGTCTTCCGTTGGTGCTCAAATTTGCGTGGACACTTTATCTTACCCGAGGAACTTTCTATGTGATTTCCGGAGAATTTTGTTCCGGGACCCCGGAATCCCGAAAAACCGTTTATTATACATTTCAATTTCAGCCGTTCGGAAGGTCGTAATGCTGGGACCTGTTTCTTTTTCTCCTGTTTTTCAATCACGCGTCCGAGCGCATTTCAGGAATCAACCTGTTCGATTTCAGCCTCAAATAACGAGCTTTAACACATTTTTCACGATAATCCGAGTTTCGGCGAATGCTGGTTTGTGGCACACCGGCACCTCCAAATGTCTTCCGTTGGTGCTCAAACTTTGCGTGGACGCTTTATCTGACCCGAGGAACTTTCTATGTGATTTCCGGAGAATTTTGTTCTGGGACCCCGGAATCCCGAAAAACCGTGTATTATACACTTCAATTTCAAATGTTCGAATGTCGTCGGACCTGTTTCTTTTTCTCCCTGTTTTTCAATCACGCGTCCGAGCTCATTTCAGGAATCAACCTGTTCGATTTCAGGAATCAACCTATTCGATTTTAACCTCAAATAACAAGCTTTAACACATTTTTCACGATAATCCGAGTTTCGGCGAATGCTGGTTTGTGGCACACCGGCACCCCCAAATATTTACCGTTGGTGCTCAAACTTTGCGTGACCGCTTTATCTGACCTGAGAAACTTTCTATGTGATTTCCGGAGAATTTTGTTCCGGGACCCCGTATTCCCGAAAAACCGTGTATTTATAATACACTTCAATTTCAGCCGTTCGGAAGGTCGTACCGGACCGTGTTTCTTTTTCTCCCTGTTTTTCAATCACGCGTCCGAACTCATTTTAGGAATCAACCTGTTCGATTTTAGCCTCAAATAACAAGCTTTAACACATTTTTCACGATAATCTGAGTTTCGGCGAATGCTCGTTTGTGGCACACCGGCACCCCCAAATATTTTCCGTTGGTGCTCAAACTTTACGTGACCGCTTTATCTGACCCGAGAAACTTTCTATGTGATTTCCGGAGAATTTTGTTTCGGGACCCCGGAATCCCGAAAAACCGTGTATTATACACTTCAATTTCAGCCGTTCGGAAGGTCGTACCGGACCCTTTTTCTTTTTCTCCCTGTTTTTCAATCACGCGTCCGAGCACATTTCAGGAATCAACCTGTTCGATTTCAGTAATCAACCTGTTCGATATCAACCTCAATTACGAGCTTTAACACATTTTTCACGATAATCCGAGTTTCGGCGAATGCTGGTTTGTGGCACACCGGCACTCCCAAATGTCTTCCGTTGGTGCTCAAACTTTGCGTG
Source organism: Silene latifolia (assembly GCF_048544455.1). NCBI lineage: Eukaryota > Viridiplantae > Streptophyta > Magnoliopsida > Caryophyllales > Caryophyllaceae > Silene > Silene latifolia. The sequence continues at coordinate 151,127,017 of NC_133528.1, read as the reverse complement.
GACACTTTATCTTACCCGAGGAACTTTCTATGTGATTTCCGGAGAATTTTGTTCCGGGATCCCGGAATCCCGAAAAACCGTGTATTATACACTTCAATTTCAGCCGTTCGGAAGGTCGTACCGGCCCCTGTTTCTTTTTCACCCTGTTTTTCAATCACGCGTCCGAGCTCATTTCAAGATTCAACCTGTTCGATTTCGGGAATCAACCTGTTCGATTTCAGCCTCAAATAACGACCTTTAACACATTTTTCACTATAATCCGAGTTTCGCGAATGCTTTGGTTTGTAGCACACCGCACACCCCAAATGTCTTCCGTTGGTGCTCAAACTTTGCGTGGCCGCTTTATCCGACCCGAGGAACTTTATATGTGATTTCCGGAGAATTTTGTTCCGGGACCCCGAATCCAAAAAACCGTGTATTATACACTTCAATTTCAGCCGTTCGGAAGGTCGTACCGGACCCTGTTTCTTTATCTCCGTGTTTTTCAATCACGCGTCCGAGCTCATTTTAGGAATCAACCTGTTCGATTTCAACCTCAAATAACGAGCTTTAACACATTTTTCACGATAATCCGAGTTTCGGCGAATGCTGGTTTGTGGCACACCGGCACTCCCAAATGTCTTCCTTTGGTGCTCAAACTTTGCGTGGACACTTTATCTTACCCGAGGAACTTTCTATGTGATTTCCGGAGAATTTTGTTCCGGGACCCCGGAATCCCGAAAAACCGTGTATTATACACTTCAATTTCAGCCGTTCGGAAGGTCGTATCGGACCCTGTTTCTTTTTCTCCCTGTTTTTCAATCACGCGTCCGAGCTCATTTCAGGAATCAACCTGTTCGATTTCAGCCTCAAATAACGAGCTTTAACACATTTTTCACGATAATCCGAGTTTCGGCGAATGCCGGTTTGTGGCACACCGGCACTCCCAAATGTCTTCCGTTAGTGCTCAAACTTTGCGTGGCCGCTTTATCTGACCCGAGGAACTTTCTATGTGATTTCAAGAGAATTTTGTTCTGGGACCCCGGAATCCCGAAAAACCGTGTCTTATACAGTTCAATTTCAGCGGTTCGGAAGGTCGTACCGGACCCTGTTTCTTTTTCTCCCTGTTTTTCAATCACGCGTCCGAGCTCATTTTAGGAATCAACCTGTTCGATTTCAACCTCAAATAACGAGTTTTAACACATTTTTCACGATAATCCGAGTTTCGGCGAATGCTGGTTTGTGGCACACCGGCACCCCCAAATGTGTTCCGTTGGTTCTCAAACTTTGCGTGGCCGCTTTATCTGACCCGAGGAACTTTCTATGTGATTTCAAGAGAATTTTGTTCTGGTATCCCGGAATCCCTAAAAACCGTGTATTATACAGTTCAATTTCAATTTATTCGGAAGGTCGTCGGACCACTGTTTCTTTTTCTCCCTGTTTTTCAATCACGCGTCCGAGCTCATTTTAGGAATCAGCCTGTTCGATTTCAACCTCAAATAACGAGTTTTAACACATTTTTCACGATAATCCGAGTTTAGGCGAATCTTTGGTTTGTGGCACACCCACCGCACCCCCAAATGTCTTCCGTTTGTGCTTAAACTTTGCGTGGCGCTTTATCGACCCGAGGAACTTTTTATGTGATTTCAAGAGAATTTTGTTCTGGGACCCCAGAATCCCGAAAAACCGTGTATTTATACACTTCAATTTCAGCCGTTCGGAAGGTCGTACCGGACCCTGTTTCTTTTTCTCCCTGTTTTTCAATCACGCGTCCGAACTCATTTTAGGAATCAACCTGATCGATTTTACCCTCAAATAACGAGCTTTAACACATTTTTCAAGATAATCCGAGTTTCGGCGAATGCTGGTTTGTGGCACACCGGCAGCCCCAAACATTTTCCGTTGGTGCTTAAACTTTGCGTGGCCGCTTTATCTGACCCGAGAAACTTTCTATGTGATTTCCGGAGAATTTTGTTCCGGGATCCCGGAATCCCGAAAAACCGTGTATTATACACTTCAATTTCAGCCGTTCGGAAGGTCGTACCGACCCCTGTTTCTTTTTCACCCTGTTTTTCAATCACGCGTCCGAGCTCATTTCAAGATTCAACCTGTTCGATTTCGGGAATCAACCTGTTCGATTTCAGCCTCAAATAACGACCTTTAACACATTTTTCACTATAATCCGAGTTTCGGCGAATGCTGGTTTGTGGCACACCGGCACCCCCAAATGTCTTCCGTTGGTGCTCAAACTTTGCGTGCCGCTTTATCTGACCCGAGGAACTTTAAATGTGATTTCCAGAGAATTTTGTTCCGGGACCCCGGAATCCCGAAAAACCGTGTATTATACACTTCAATTTCAGCCGTTCGGAAGGTCGTACCGGACCCTGTTTCTTTTTCTCCGTGTTTTTCAATCACGCGTCCGAGCTCATTTTAGGAATCAACCTGTTCGATTTCAACCTCAAATAACGAGTTTTAACACATTTTTCACGATAATCCGAGGAGTTTCGGCGAATCTTTGGTTTGGGCACACCGCACCCCCAAATGTCTTCCGTTGGTGCTCAAACTTTGCGTGGCCGCTTTATCTGACCCGAGGAACTTTCTATGTGATTTCAAGAGAATTTTGTTAAGGATCCGGAATCCCGAAAAACCGTGTATTATACGATTCAATTTCAAATTGTTCGGAAGGTCGTAATGGGACCTGTTTCTTTTTCTCCCTGTTTTTCAATCACGCGTCCGAGCTCATTTTAGGAATCAACCTGTTCGATTTCAACCTCAAATAACGAGTTTTAACACATTTTTCACGATAATCCGAGTTTCGGCGAATGCTGGTTTGTGGCACACCGGCACCCCCAAATGTCTTCCGTTTGTGCTTAAACTTTGCGTGGCCGCTTTATCTGACCCGAGGAACTTTCTATGTGATTTCAAGAGAATTTTGTTCTGGGACCCCAGAATCCCGAAAAACCGTGTATTTATACACTTCAATTTCAGCCGTTCGGAAGTTCGTACCGAAACCTGTTTCTTTTTCTCCCTGTTTTTCAATCACGCGTCCGAACTCATTTTAGGAATCAACCTGTTCGATTTTAGCCTCAAATAACGAGCTTTAGCACATTTTTCAAGATAATCCGAGTTTCGGCGAATGCTGGTTTGTGGCACACCGGCACCCCCAAATATTTTCCGTTGGTGGTCAAACTTTGCGTGGCCGCTTTATCTGACTCGAGAAAATTTCTATGTGATTTCCGGAGAATTTTGTTCAGGGATCCCGGAATCCCGAAAAACCGTGTATTATACACTTCAATTTCAGCCGTTCGGAAGGTCGTACCGGCCCCCGTTTCTTTTTCTCCCTGTTTTTCAATCACGCGTCCGAGCTCATTTCAAGATTCAACCTGTTCGATTTCAGGAATCAACCTGTTCGATTTCAGCCTCAAATAACGACCTTTAACACATTTTTCACTATAATCCGAGTTTCGGCGAATGCTGGTTTGTGGCACACCGACACCCCCAAATGTCTTCCGTTGGTGCTCAAACTTTGCGTGGCCGCTTTATCTGACCCGAGGAACTTTATATGTGATTTCCGGAGAATTTTGTTCCGGGACCCCGGAATCCCGAAAAACCGTGTATTATACACTTCAATTTCAGCCGTTCGGAAGGTCGTACCGGACTCTGTTTCTTTTTCTCCGTGTTTTTCAATCACGCGTCCGAGCTAATTTTTGGAATCAACCTATTCGATTTCAACCTCAAATAACGAGTTTTAAAACATTTTTCACGATAATCCGAGTTTCGGCGAATGCTGGTTTGTGGCACACCGGCACCCCCAAATGTCTTCCGTTGGTGCTCAAACTTTGCGTGGCCGCTTTATCTGACCCGAGGAACTTTCTATGTGATTTCAAGAGAATTTTGTTCTGAGACCCCGGAATCCCGAAAAACCGTGTATTATACAGTTAAATTTCAGCGGTTGGGAAGGTCGTACCGGACCCTGTTTCTTTTTCTCCCTGTTTTTCAATCACGCGTCCGAGCTCATTTTAGGAATCAACCTGTTCGATTTCAACCTCAAATAACGAGTTTTAACACATTTTTCACGATAATCCGAGTTTCGGCGAATGCTGGTTTGTGGCACACCGGCACCCCCAAATGTCTTCCGTTGGTGCTCAAACTTTGCGTGGCCGCTTTATCTGACCCGAGGAACTTTCTATGTGATTTCAAGAGAATTTTGTTCTGGGACCCCGGAATCCCGAAAAACCGTGTATTATACGATTCAATTTCGGTTGGGAAGGTCGTCTGGGACCACTGTTTCTTTTTCTTCCTGTTTTTCAATCACGCGTCCGAGCTCATTTTAGGAATCAACCTGTTCGATTTCAACCTCAAATAACGAGTTTTAACACATTTTTCACGATAATCCGAGTTTCGGCGAATGCTGGTTTGTGGCACACCGGCACCCCCAAATGTCTTCCGTTGGTGCTCAAACTTTGCGTGGCCGCTTTATCTGACCCGAGGAACTTTCTATGTGATTTCAAGAGAATTTTGTTCTGGGAGCCCGGAATCCCGAAAAACCGTGTATTTATACACTTCAATTTCAGCCGTTCGGAAGGTCGTACCGGACCCTGTTTCTTTTTCTCCCTGTTTTTCAATCACGCGTCCGAACTCATTTTAGAAATCAACCTGTTCGATTTTAGCCTCAAATAACGAGCTTTATCACATTTTTCACGATAATCCGAGTTTCGGCGAATGCTGGTTTGTGGCACACCGGCACCCCCAAATGTCTTCCGTTGGTGCTCAAACTTTGCGTGGCCGCTTTATCTAACCCGAGGAACTTTATATGTGATTTCCAGAGAATTTTGTTCCGGGGCCCCGGAATCCCGAAAAACCGTGTATTATACACTTCAATTTCAGCCGTTCGGAAGGTCGTACCGGACCCTGTTTCTTTTTCTCCGTGTTTTTCAATCACGCGTCCGAGCTCATTTTAGGAATCAACCTGTTCGATTTCAACCTCAAATAACGAGTTTTAACACATTTTTCACGATAATCCGAGTTTCGGCGAATGCTTGTTTGTGGCACACCGGCACCCCATATGTCTTCCGTTTGTGCTCAAACTTTGCGTGGCCGCTTTATCTGACCCGAGGAACTTTCTATGTGATTTCAAAAGAATTTTGTTCTGGGACCCCGGAATCCCGAAAAACCGTGTATTTATACACTTCAATTTCAGCCGTTCGGAAGGTCGTACCGGACCCTGTTTCTTTTTCTCCCTGTTTTTCAATCACGCGTCTGAGCTCATTTTAGGAATCAACCTGATCGATTTTACCCTCAAATAACGAGCTTTAACACATTTTTCAAGATAATCCGAGTTTCGGCGAATGCTGGTTTGTGGCACACCGGCACCCCCAAATGTGTTCCGTTGGTTCTCAAACTTTGCGTGGCCGCTTTATCTGACCCGAGGAACTTTCTATGTGATTTCAAGAGAATTTTGTTCTGGGACCCCGGAATCCCGAAAAACCGTGTCTTATACAGTTCAATTTCAGCGGTTCGGAAGGTCGTACCGGACCCTGTTTCTTTTTCTCCCTGTTTTTCAATCACGCGTCCGAGCTCATTTTAGGAATCAACCTGTTCGATTTCAACCTCAAATAACGAGTTTTAACACATTTTTCACGATAATCCGAGTTTCGGCGAATGCTTGTTTGTGGCACACCGGCACCCCATATGTCTTCCGTTTGTGCTCAAACTTTGCGTGGCCGCTTTATCTGACCCGAGGATCTTTCTATGTGATTTCAAAAGAATTTTGTTCTGGGACCCCGGAATCCCGAAAAACCGTGTATTTATACACTTCAATTTCAGCCGTTCGGAAGGTCGTCACCGGACCTGTTCTTTTTCTCCCTGTTTTTCAATCACGCGTCCGAACTCATTTTAGGAATCAACCTGATCGATTTTACCCTCAAATAACGAGCTTTAACACATTTTTCAAGATAATCCAAGTTTCGGCGAATGCTGGTTTGTGGCACACCGGCACCCCCAAACATTTTCCGTTGGTGCTTAAACTTTGCGTGGCCGCTTTATCTGACCCGAGAAACTTTCTATATGATTTCCGGAGAATTTTGTTCCGGGATCCCGGAATCCCGAAAAACCGTGTATTATACACTTCAATTTCAGCCGTTCGGAAGGTCGTACCGGCCCCTGTATCTTTTTCACCCTGTTTTTCAATCACGCGTCCGAGCTCATTTCAAGATTCAACCTGTTCGATTTCGGGAATCAACCTGTTCGATTTCAGCCTCAAATAACGACCTTTAACACATTTTTCACTATAATCCGAGTTTCGGCGAATGCTGGTTTGTGGCACACCGGCACCCCCAAATGTCTTCCGTTGGTGCTCAAACTTTGCGTGCCGCTTTATCTGACCCGAGGAACTTTATATGTGATTTCCAGAGAATTTTGTTCCGGGACCCCGGAATCCCGAAAAACCGTGTATTATACACTTCAATTTCAGCCGTTCGGAAGGTCGTACCGGACCCTGTTTCTTTTTCTCCGTGTTTTTCAATCACGCGTCCGAGCTCATTTTAGGAATCAACCTGTTCGATTTCAACCTCAAATAACGAGTTTTAACACATTTTTCACGATAATCCGAGTTTCGGCGAATGCTGGTTTGTGGCACACCGGCACCCCCAAATGTCTTCCGTTGGTGCTCAAACTTTGCGTGGCCGCTTTATCTGACCCGAGGAACTTTCTATGTGATTTCAAGAGAATTTTGTTCTGGGATCCCGGAATCCCGGAAAACCGTGTATTATACAGTTCAATTTCGTCAAATGTTCGGAAGGTCGTCTGGGACCACCGTTTCTTTTTCTCCCTGCTTTTCAATCACGCGTCCGAGCTCATTTTAGGAATCAACCTGTTCGATTTCAACCTCAAATAACGAGTTTTAACACATTTTTCACGATAATCCGAGTTTCGGCGAATGCTGGTTTGTGGCACACCGGCACCCCCAAATGTCTTCCGTTTGTGCTTAAACTTTGCGTGGCCGCTTTATCTGACCCGAGGAACTTTCTATGTGATTTCAAGAGAATTTTGTTCTGGGACCCCAGAATCCCGAAAAACCGTGTATTTATACACTTCAATTTCAGCCGTTCGGAAGTTCGTACCGGAACCTGTTTCTTTTTCTCCCTGTTTTTCAATCACGCGTCCGAACTCATTTTAGGAATCAACCTGTTCGATTTTAGCCTCAAATAACGAGCTTTAACACATTTTTCAAGATAATCCGAGTTTCGGCGAATGCCGGTTTGTGGCACACCGGCACCCCCAAATATTTTCCGTTGGTGGTCAAACTTTGCGTGGCCGCTTTATCTGACTCGAGAAACTTTCTATGTGATTTCCGGAGAATTTTGTTCAGGGATCCCGGAATCCCGAAAAACCGTGTATTATACAGTTCAATTTCTGCTTTCGGAAGGTCGTACCGGACCCTGTTTCTTTTTCTCCTTGTTTTTCAATCATGCGTCTGAGCTCATTTTAGGAATCAACCTGTTCGATTTCAGCCTCAAATAACGAGTTTTAACACATTTTTCACGATAATCCGAGTTTCGACGAATGCTGGTTTGTAGCACACCGGCACCCCCAAATGTGTTCCGTTGGTTCTCAAACTTTGCGTGGCCGCTTTATCTGACCCGAGGAACTTTCTATGTGATTTCAAGAGAATTTTGTTCTGGGACCCCGGAATCCCGAAAAACCGTGTCTTATACAGTTCAATTTCAGCGGTTCGGAAGGTCGTACCGGACCCTGTTTCTTTTTCTCCCTGTTTTTCAATCACGCGTCCGAGCTCATTTTAGGAATCAACCTGTTCGATTTCAACCTCAAATAACGAGTTTTAACACATTTTTCACGATAATCCGAGTTTCGGCGAATGCTTGTTTGTGGCACACCGGCACCCCCAAATGTGTTCCGTTGGTTCTCAAACTTTGCGTGGCCGCTTTATCTGACCCGAGGAACTTTCTATGTGATTTCAAGAGAATTTTGTTCTGGGACCCCGGAATCCCGAAAAAACGTGTCTTATACGATTCAATTTCATTGTTCGGAAGGTCGTCGGACCACTGTTTCTTTTTCTACCTGTTTTTCAATCACGCGTCCGAGCTCATTTTAGGAATCAACCTGTTCGATTTCAACCTCAAATAACGAGTTTTAACACATTTTTCACGATAATCCGAGTTTCGGCGAATGCTTGTTTGTGGCACACCGGCACCCCCATATGTCTTCCGTTTGTGCTCAAACTTTGCGTGGCCGCTTTATCTGACCCGAGGAACTTTCTATGTGATTTCAAAAGAATTTTGTTCTGGGACCCCTGAATCCCGAAAAACCGTGTATTATACAGTTCAATTTCAGCGGTTGGGAAGGTCGTACCGGACCCTGTTTCTTTTTCTCCCTGTTTTTCAATCACGCGTCCGAGCTCATTTTAGGAATCAACCTGTTCGATTTCAACCTCAAATAACGAGTTTTAACACATTTTTCACGATAATCCGAGTTTCGGCGAATGCTGGTTTGTGGCACACCGGCACCCCCAAATGTCTTCCGTTGGTGCTCAAACTTTGCGTGGCCGCTTTATCTGACCCGAGGAACTTTATATGTGATTTCCAGAGAATTTTGTTCCGGGACCCCGGAATCCCGAAAAACCGTGTATTATACACTTCAATTTCAGCCGTTCGGAAGGTCGTACCGGACCCTGTTTCTTTTTCTCCGTGTTTTTCAATCACGCGTCCGAGCTCATTTTTGGAATCAACCTGTTCGATTTCAACCTCAAATAACGAGTTTTAACACATTTTTCACGATAATCCGAGTTTCGGCGAATGCTGGTTTGTGGCACACCGGCACCCCCAAATGTCTTCCGTTGGTGCTCAAACTTTGCGTGACCGCTTTATCTGACCGAGGAACTTTCTATGTGATTTCAAGAGAATTTTGTTCTGGGACCCCGGAATCCCGAAAAACCGTGTATTATACAGTTCAATTTCGGTTTGGGAAGGTCGTCTGGACCACTGTTTCTTTTTCTCCCTTTTTTTCAATCACGCGTCCGAGCTCATTTTAGGAATCAACCTGTTCGATTTCAACCTCAAATAACGAGTTTTAACACATTTTTCACGATAATCCGAGTTTCGGCGAATCTTTGGTTTGTACACACCGCAAGCACCCCCAAATGTCTTCCGTTGGTGCTCAAACTTTGCGTGGCCGCTTTATCTAACCCGAGGAACTTTCTATGTGATTTCCAGAGAATTTTGTTCGGGACCCCTAATCCCGAAAAACCGTGTATTATACGGTTCAATTTCGATTTGGGAAGGTCGTGCTGGACCACTGTTTCTTTTTCTTCCTGTTTTTCAATCACGCGTCCGAGCTCATTTTAGGAATCAACCTGTTCGATTTCAACCTCAAATAACGAGTTTTAACACATTTTTCACGATAATCCGAGTTTCGGCGAATCTTGGTTTGTGGCACACCGGCACACCCCAAATGTCTTCCGTTGGTGCTCAAACTTTGCGTGGCCGCTTTATCCGACCCGAGGAACTTTCTATGTGATTTCCAGAGAATTTTGTTCCGGGAGCCCGGAATCCCGAAAAACCGTGTATTTATACACTTCAATTTCACTGCTTCGGAAGGTCGTCGGACCACATTTCTTTTTCTCCCTGTTTTTCAATCACGCGTCCGAACTCATTTTAGAAATCAACCTGTTCGATTTTAGCCTCAAATAACGAGCTTTATCACATTTTTCACGATAATCCGAGTTTCGCGAATCTTTGGTTTGTAGCACACCGGCACCCCCAAATGTCTTCCGTTGGTGCTCAAACTTTGCGTGGCCGCTTTATCTAACCCGAGGAACTTTATATGTGATTTCCAGAGAATTTTGTTCCGGGGCCCCTGAATCCCGAAAAACCGTGTATTATACACTTCAATTTCAAAGTTCGGAAGGTCGTGCGGACCTGTTTCTTTTTCTCCGTGTTTTTCAATCACGCGTCCGAGCTCATTTTAGGAATCAACCTGTTCGATTTCAACCTCAAATAACGAGTTTTAACACATTTTTCGCGATAATCCGAGTTTCGGCGAATGCTGATTTGTGGCACACCGGCACCCCCAAATGTCTTCCGTTGGTTCTCAAACATTGCGTGGCCGCTTTATCTGACCCGAGGATCTTTCTTTGTGATTTCAAGAGAATTTTGTTCTGGGACCCCGGAATCCCGAAAAACCGTGTATTATACAGTTCAATTTCAGCGGTTCGGAAGGTCGTACCGGACCCTGTTTCTTTTTCTCCCTGTTTTTCAATCACGCGTCCGAGCTCATTTTAGGAATCAACCTGTTCGATTTCAACCTCAAATAACGAGTTTTAACACATTTTTCACGATAATTCGAGTTTCGGCGAATGCTGGTTTGTGGCACACCGGCACCCCCAAATGTCTTCCGTTGGTGCTCAAACTTTGCGTGGCCTCTTTATCTGACCCGAGGAACTTTCTATGTGATTTCAAGAGAATTTTGTTCTGGGACCCCGGAATCCCGAAAAACCGTGTATTTATACACTTCAATTTCAGCCGTTCGGAAGGTCGTACCGGACCCTGTTTCTTTTTCTCCCTGTTTTTCAATCACGCGTCCGAACTCATTTTAGGAATCAACCTGTTCGATTTTAGCCTCAAATGACGAGCTTTAACACATTTTTCAAGATAATCCGAATTTCGGCGAATGATGGTTTGTGGCACACCGGCACCCCCAAATATTTTCCGTTGGTGCTCAAACTTTGCGTGGCCGCTTTATCTGGCCCGAGAAACTTTCTATGTGATTTCCGGAGAATTTTGTTCCGGAATCCCGAAAAACCGTGTATTATACACTTCAATTTCGGCCGTTCGGAAGGTCGTCGACGGCCCCACTGTTTCTTTTTCTCCCTGTTTTTCAATCACGCGTCCGAGCTCATTTCAAGATTCAATCTGTTCGATTTCAGGAATCAACCTGTTCGATTTCAGCCTCAAATAACGAGCTTTAACACATTTTTCACTATAATCCGAGTTTCGGCGAATGCTGGTTTGTGGCACACCGGCACCCCCAAATGTCTTCCGTTGGTGCTCAAACTTTGCGTGGCCGCTTTATCTGATCCGAGGAACTTTATATGTGATTTCCAGAGAATTTTGTTCCGGGACCCCGGGACCCCGAAAAACCGTGTATTATACACTTCAATTTCAGCCGATCGGAAGGTCGTACCGGACCCTGTTTCTTTTTCTCCGTGTTTTTCAATCACGCGTCCGAGCTCATTTTAGGAATCAATCTGTTCGATTTCAACCTCAAATAACGAGGTTTAACACAGTTTTCACGATAATCCGAGTTTCGGCGAATGCTGGTTTGTGGCACACCGGCACCCCCAAATGTCTTCCGTTGGTGCTAAAACTTTGCGTGGCCGCTTTATCTGACCCGAGGAAGTTTCTATGTGATTTCCGGAGAATTTTGTTCCGGAACCCCGGAATCCCGAAAAACCGTTTATTATACACTTCAATTTCAGGTGTTCGGAAGGTCGTACCGGACCCTGTGTCTTTTTCTCCCTGTTTTTCAATCACGCGTCCGAGCTCATTTCAGGAATCAACCTGTTCGATTTCAGCCTCAAATAACGAGCTTTAACACATTTTTCACGATAATCCGAGTTTCGGCGAATGCTGGTTTGTGGCACACCGGCACCCCCAAATGTCTTCCGTTGGTGGTCAAACTTTGCGTGGCCGCTTTATGTGACCCGAGGAACTTTTTATGTGATTTTCGGAGAATTTTGTTCCGGGACCCCGGAATCCCGAAAAACCGTGTTTATACACTTCAATTTCAGCCGTTCGGAAGGTCGTACCGGACCCTGTTTCTTTTTCTCCTTGTTTTTCAATCACGCGTCCGAGCTCATTTTAGGAATCAACCTATTCGATTTCAGCCTCAAATAACGAGCTTTAACACATTTTTCACGATAATCCGAGTTTCGCGAATCTTTGGTTTGTGCACACCACCCCCAAATGTCTTCCGTTGGTGCTCAAACTTTGCGTGGCCGCTTTATCTAACCCGAGGAACTTTCTATGTGATTTTCGGAGAATTTTTTTCTGGGACCCTGGAATCCCGAGAAACCGTGTATTATACACTTCAATTTCAGCCGTTCGGAAGGACGTACCGGACCCTGTTTCTTTTTCTCCCTGTTTTTCAATCACGCGTCCGAGCTTATTTCAGGAATCAACCTGTTCGATTTCAGCCTCAAAAAACGAGATTTAACAAATTTTTCACGATAATCCGAATTTCGGCGAATGCTGGTTTGTGGCACACCGGAATTCCCAAGAGTCTTCCGTTGGTGCTTAAACTTTGCGTGGCCGCTTTATCTGACCCGAGGAACTTTCTATGTGATTTCCGGAAAAAAAATTTCCGGGACCCCGGAATCCTGAAAAATCGTGTATTATACACTTCAATTTCAGCCGTTCGGAACGTCGTACTGGACCCTGTTTCTTTTTCTCCTTGTTTTTCAATCACGCGTCCGAGCTCATTTTAGGTATCAACCTGTTCGATTTTAGCCTCAAATAACGAGCTTTAACACATTTTTTTACGATAATCCGAGTTTCGGCGAATGCTGGTTTGTGGCACACCGGCACCCCCAAATGTCTTCCGTTGGTGCTCAAACTTTGCGTGGCCGCTTTATCTGACCCGAGGAAGTTTATATGTGATTTCCGGAGAATTTTGTTCCGGGACCCTGGAATCCCGAAAAACCGTGTATTATACATTAATTTCAGCCGTTCGGAAGGACGTACCGGACCTTGTTTCTTTTTCTATATGTTTTTCAATCACGCGTCCGAGCTCATTACAGGAATCAACCTGTTCGATTTCAGCCTCAAATAACGAGCTTTAATACATTTTTCACGATAATCCGAGTTTCGGCGAATGCTGGTTTATGGCACACCGGCACCCACAAATGTCTTCCGTTGGTGCTCAAACTTTGCGAAGCCGCTTTATCTGACCCGAGGAACTTTCTATGTGATTTCCGGAGAATTTTTTTCTGAGATCCTGGAATCCCGAAAAACCGTGTATTATACACTTCAATTTCAGCTGTTCGGAACGACGTACCGGACTCTGTTTCTATTTCTCCCTGTTTTTCAATCACGCGTCCGAGCTAATTTCAGGAATCAACCTGTTCGATTTCAGCCTCAAATAACGAGCTTTATCACATTTTTCACGATAATCCGAGTTTCGGCGAATGCTGGTTTGTGGCACACCGGCACCCCCAAATGTCTTCCGTTGGTGCTCAAACTTTGCGTGGCCGCTTTATCTGACCCGAGGAACTTTCTACATGATTTCCAGAGAATTTTGTTCCGGGACTCCGGAATCCCGAAAAACCGTGCATTATACACTTCAATTTCAGCCGTTCGGAAGGTTGTACCGGACCTTGTCTCCTTTTCTCCCTGTTTTTCAATCACGCGTCCCAGCTCATTTCAGGAGTCAACCTGTTCGATTTCAGGAATCAACCTGTTCGATTTCAGTCTCAAATAACGAGCTTTAACACATTTTTCACGATAATCCGAGTTTCGGCGAATGCTGGTTGTAGCACTCCGGCACCCCCAAATGTCTTCCGTTGGTGCTCAAAATTTGCGTGGCCGCTTTATCTGACCCGAGGAACTTTCTACGTGATTTCCAGAGAATTTTGTTCCGGGACCCCGGAATCCCGAAAAACCGTGTATTATACACTTCAATTTCAGCCGTTCGGAAGGTCGTACCGGACCCTGTTTCTTTTTCTCCCTGTTTTTCAATCACGCGTCCGAGCTCGTTTCAGGAATCAACCTGTTTGATTTCAGGAATCAACCTTTTCGATTTCAGCCTCAAATAACGAGCTTTAACACATTTTTCACGATAATCCGAGTTTCGGCGAATGCCGGTTTATGGCACACCGGCACCCCTAAATGTCTTCCGTTGGTGCTCAAACTTTGCGTTCCCGCTTTATCTGACCCGAGGAACTTTCTATGTGATTTTCGTAGAATTTTGTTCCGGGATTTCGGAATCCTGAAAAACCGTGTATTATATACACTTCAATTTCAGCCGTTCGGAAGGTCGTACCGGACCCTTTTTCCTTTTCTCCCTGTTTTTCAATCACGCGTCCCAGCTCATTTCAGGAGTCAACCTTTTCGATTTCAGGAATCAACATGTTCGATTTCAGTCTCAAATAACGAGCTTTAACACATTTTTCACGATAATCCGAGTTTCGGCGAATGCTGGTTGTAGCACACCGGCACCCCCAAATGTCTTCCGTTGGTTCTCAAACTTTGCGTGGCCGCTTTATCTGACCCGAGGAAGTTTCTACGTAATTTCCGGAGAATTTTGTTCCGGGACCCCGGAATCCCGAAAAACCGTGTATTATACACTTCAATTTTAGCCGTTCGGAAGGACGTACCGGACCCTGTTTCTTTTTCTCCTTGTTTTTCAATCACGCGTCCGAGCTCATTTCAGGAATCAACCTGTTCAATTTCAGGAATCAACCTGTTCGATTTCAACCTTAAAAAATGAGCTTTAACACATTTTTCACGATAATCCGAGTTTCGGCGAATGCTGGTTTGTGGCACACCGGCACTCCAAATGTTTTCCGTTGGTGCTCAAACTTTGCGTGGACGCTTTATCTGACCCGAGGAACTTTCTATGTGATTTCCGGAAAATTTTGTTCCGGGACCTCGGAATCCCGAAAAATCGTGTATTATACACTTCAATTTCAGCCGTTCGGAAGGTCGTACCGGACCTTATTTCTTTTTCTCCCTGTTTTTCAATCACGCGTCCGAGCTCATTTCAGGAATCAACCTGTTCGATTTCAGCCTCAAATAACGAGCTTTAACACATTTTTCACGATAATCCGAGTTTCGGCGAATCTTTGGTTTGTAGGCACCACCGCACTCCCAAATGTCTTCCGTTGGTGCTCAAACTTTGCGTGGACGCTTTATCTCGACCCGAGGAACTTTCTATGTGATTTCCGGAGAATTTTGTTCTGGAATCCCGAAAAAACGTGTATTATAAACTTCAATTTCAGCCGTTCGGAAGGTCGTACCGGAACCTGTTTCTTTTTCTCCCTGTTTTTCAATCACGCGTCCGAGCTCATTTTAGGAATCAACCTGTTCGATTTCAGGAATCAACCTGTTCGATTTCAGTCTCAAATAACGAGCTTTAACACATTTTTCACGATAATCCGAGTTTCGGCGAATGCTGGTTTGTGGCACACCGGCACCCCCAAATGTCTTCCTATGGTACTCAAACTTTGGGTGGCCGCTTTATCTGACCCGAGGAACTTTCTACTTGATTTCCAGAGATTTTGTTCCGGGACCCCGGAATCCCGAAAAACCATGTATTTATACACTTCAATTTCAGCCGTTCGGAAGGTCGTACCGGACCCTGTTTCTTTTTCTCCCTGTTTTTCAATTACGCGTCCGAGCTCATTTTAGGAATCAACCTGTTCTATTTTAACCTCAAATAACGAGCTTTAACACATTTTTCACGATAATCCGAGTTTCGGCGAATGATGGTTTGTGGCACACCGGCACCCCCAAATGTCTTCCGTTGGTGCTCAAACTTTGCGTGGCCGCTTTATCTAACCCGAGGAACTTTCTATGTGATTTCCGGAGAATTTTGTTCCGGAATCCCGAAAAAACGTGTATTATAAACTTCAATTTCAGCCGTTCGGAAGGTCGTCTCGGAACCTGTTTCTTTTTCTCCCTGTTTTTCAATCACGCGTCCGAGCTCATTTTAGGAATCAACCTGTTCGATTTCAGGAATCAACCTGTTCGATTTCAGTCTCAAATAACGAGCTTTAACACATTTTTCACGATAATCCGAGTTTCGGCGAATGCTGGTATGTGGCACACCGGCACCCCCAAATGTCTTCCGTTGGTGCTCAAACTTTGCGTGGCCGCTTTATCTGACCAGAGGAACTTTCTACGTGATTTCCAGAGAATTTTGTTCCGGGACCCCAGAATCCCGAAAAACCGTGTATTATACATTTCAATTTCAGCCGTTCGGAAGGTCGTACCGGACCCTGTTTCTTTTTCTCCCTGTTTTTCAATCACGCGTCCGAGCTCGTTTCAGAAATCAACCTGTTCGATTTCAGCCTCAAATAACGAGCTTTAACACATTTTTCACGATAATCCGAGTTTCGGCGAATGCTGATTTGTGGGACACCGGCACCCCCAAATGTCTTCCGTTGGTGCTCAAACTTTGAGTGGACGCTTTATCTGACCCGAGTAACTTTCTATGTGATTTCCGGAGAATTTTGTTCCGGGACCCCGGAATCACGAAAAACCGTGTATTATACACTTCAATTTCAGCCGTTCGGAAGGTCGTCTCGGACCCTGTTTCTTTTTCTCCCTGTTTTTCAATCACGCGTCCGAGCTCATTTCAGGAATCAACCTGTTCGATTTCAGGAATCAACGTGTTCGATTTCAGTCTCAAATAACGAGTTTTAACACATTTTTCCCGATAATCCGAGTTTCGGCGAATGCTGGTTTGTGGCACCCCGGCACTCCCAAATGTCTTCCATTGGTGCTCAAACTTTGCGTGGACACTTTATCTGGGCCGAGGAACTTTCTATGTGATTTCCGGAGAATTTTGTTCCGGGACCCAGGAATCCCGAAAAACCGTGTATTATACACTTCAATTTCAGCCGTTCGGAAGGTCGTACTGGACCCCGTTTCTTTTTCTCTCTGCTTTTTAATCACGCGTCCAACCTCATTTCAGGAATTAACCTGATCTATTTCAGCCTCAAATAACGAGCATTAACACATTTTTCACGATAATCCGAGTTTCGGCGAATGCAAGTTTGTGGCACACCGGCACCCCCAAATGCCTTCCGTTGGTGCTCAAACTTTGCATGGCCGCTTTATCTGAGCCGAGGACCTTTCTATGTGATTTCCGGAGAATTTTGTTCCGGGACCCCGGAATCCCGAAAAACCGTGTATTATACACTTCAATTTCAGCCGTTCGGAAGGTCTTACCGGACCCTGTTTCTTTTTCTCCCTGTTTTTCAATCACGCGTCCGAGCTCATTTCAGGAATCAACCTATTCGATTTCAGGAATCAACCTGTTCGATTTCAGAATCAAGCTGTTCGATTTCAACCTCTAATAACGAGCTTTAACACATTTTTCACGATAATCCGAGTTTCGGCGAATGCTGGTTTGTGACACACCGGCACCCGGAAATGTCTTCCGTTGGTGCTCAAACTTTGCGTGGCTGCTTTATCTGACCCGAGGAACTTTCTATGTGAATTCCGGAGAATTTTGTTCCGGGACCCCGGAATCCCGAAAAACCGTGTATTATACACTTCAATTTCAGCGGTTCGGAAGGTCGTACAGAACCCTGTTTCTTTTTCTTCCTGTTTTTCAATCACGCGTCCGAGCTCATTTCAAGAATCAAACTGTTCGATTTCAGGAATCAACCTGTTCGATTTCAACCTCAAATAACGAGCTTTAACACATTTTTCACGATAATCCGAGTTTCGGCGAATCCTGGTTAGTGGCACACCGGCACTCCCAAATGTCTTCCATTGGTGCTCAAACTTTGCGTGGACACTTTATCTGAGCCGAGGAACTTTCTATGTGATTTCCGGAGAATTTTGTTCCGGTACCCCGAAATCCCGAAAAACAGTGTATTATACACTTCAATTTCAGCCGTTCGGAAGGTCGTACCAGACCCCGTTTCTTTTTCTCCCTGCTTTTTAATCACGCGTCCGAGCTAATTTCAGGAATCAACCTGTTCGATTTCAGCCTCAAATAACGAGCATCAACACATATTTCACGATAATCCGAGTTTCGGCGAATGCAAGTTTATGGCACACCGGCACCCCCAAATGCTTTCTGTTGGTGCTCAAACTTTGCGTGGCCGCTTTATCTGACCCGAGGAACTTTTCATGTGATTTCCGGAGAATTTTGTTCCGGGACCCCGGAATCCCGAAAAACCGTGTATTATATATATATATATACACTTCAATTTCAGCCGTTCGGAAGGTCGTACCGGAACCTGTTTCTTTTTCTCCCTGTTTTTCAATCACGCGTCCGAGCTCATTTCAGGAATCAACCTATTCGATTTCAGTAATCAACCTGTTCGATTTCAACCTCAAATAACGAGCTTTAACATATTTTTCACGATAATCCGAGTTTCGGCGAACGCTGGTTTGTGGCACACCGGCACTCCCAATGTTTGGTGCTCAAACTTTGCGTGGACGCTTTATCTGACTCGAGGAACTTTCTATGTGATTTCCGGAGAATTTTGTTCCGGGACCCCGGAATCCCGAAAAACCGTGTATTATTATACACTTCAATTTCAGCCGTTCGGAAGGTCGTACTGGACCCTGTTTTTTTTCCTCCATGTTTGTCAATCACGCGTCCGAGCTAATTTCAAGTATCAACCTGTTCGATTTCAGGAATCAACCTGTTCGATTTCAGCCTCAAATAACGAGTTTTAACACATTTTTCACGATAATCCGAGTTTAATGAATCTTTGATTTGTAGCACACGGCACCGGAAATGTCTTCCGTTGGTGCTCAAACTTTGCGTGGCTGCTTTATCTGACCCGAGGAACTTTCTGTGTGATTTCCGTAGTATTTTGTTCCGAGACCCCGGAATCCCGAAAAACCGTGTATTATACACTTCAATTTCAGCCGTTCGGAAGGTCGTACCGGACCCTGTTTCTTTTTCTTCCTGTTTTTCAATCACGCGTCCGAGATCATTTCAAGAATCAAACTGTTCGATTTCAGGAATCAACCTGTTCGATTTCAACCTCAAATAACGAGCTTTAATACATTTTTCACGATAATCCGAGTTTCGGCGAATGCTGGTTTGTGGCACACCGGCACTCCCAAATGTCTTCGTATGGTGCTCAAACTTTGCGTGGACACTTTATCTGAGCCGAGGAACTTTCTATGTGATTTCCGGAGAATTTTGTTCCGGGACCCCGGAATCCCGAAAAACAGTGTATTATACACTTCAATTTCAGCCGTTCGGAATGTCGTACCGGACCCCGTTTTTTTTTCTCCCTGATTTTTAATCACACGTCCGAGCTCATTTCAGGAATCAACCTGTTCGATTTCAGCCTCAAATAACGAGCATTAACACATTTTTCACGATAATCCGAGTTTCGGCGAATGCAAGTTTGTGGCACACCGGCACCCCCAAATGCCTTCCGTTGGTGCTCAAACTTTGCGTGGCCGCTTTATCTGACCCGAGGAACTTTCCATGTGATATCCGGAGAATTTTGTTCCGGGACCCCGGAATCCCGAAAAACCGTGTATTTACACTTCAATTTCAGCCGTTCGGAAGGTCTTACCGGACCCTGTTTCTTTTTCTCCCTGTTTTTCAATCACGCGTCCGAGCTCATTTCAGGAATCAAACTGTTCGATTTCAACCTCAAATAACGAGCTTTAACACATTTTTCACGATAATCCGAGTTTCGGCGAATGCTGGTTTGTGGCACACCGGCACTCCCAATGTTTGGTGCTCAAACTTTGCGTGGACGCTTTATCTGACCCGAGGAAATTTCTATGTGATTTCCGGAAAATTTTGTTCCGGGACCCAGAAATCCCGAAAAACCGTGTATTATTATACACTTCAATTTCAGCCGTTCGGAAGGTCGTACTGGACCCTATTTTTTTTCCTCCATGTTTGTCAATCACGCGTCCGAGCTCATTTTAAGTATCAACCTGTTCGATTTCAGGACTCAACCTGTTCGATTTCAGCCTCAAATAACAAGCTTTAACACATTTTTCACGATAATCCGAGTTTCGACGAATGCTGGTTAATGGCACACCGGCACCCCCAAATGTCTTACGTTGGTGCTCAAACTTTGCGTGGCCGCTTTATCTGACCCGAGGAAATTTCTATGTGATTTCCGGAGAATTTTGTTCCGGGACCCCGGAATCCCGAAAAACCGTGTATTATTATACACTTCAATTTCAGCCGTTCGGAAGGTCGTACCGGACCCTGTTTTTTTTCCTCCGTGTTTGTCAATCACGCGTCCGAGCTCATTTCAAGTATCAACATGTTCGATTTCAGGAATCAACCTGTTCGATTTCAGCCTCAAATAACGAGTTTTAACACATTTTTCACGATAATCCGAGTTTCGGCGAATGCTGATTTGTGGCACACCGGCACCCGGAAATGTCTTCCGTTGGTGCTCAAACTTTGCGTGGCTGCTATATCTGACCCGAGGAACTTTCTATGTGATTTCCGTAGAATTTTGTTCCGGGACCTCGGAATCCCGAAAAACCGTGTATTTACACTTCAATTTCACCGTTCGGAAGGTCTTACCGACCACTGTTTCTTTTTCTCCCTGTTTTTCAATCACGCGTCCGAGCTCATTTCAGAATCAACCTGTTCGATTTCAGTAATCAACTTTGTTCGATTTCAACCTCAAATAACGAGCTTTAACACATTTTTCACGATAATCCGAGTTTCGGCGAATGCTGGTTTGTGGCACACCGGCACTCCCAATGTTTGGTGCTCATACTTTGCGTGGACGCTTTATCTGACCCGAGGAACTTTCTATGTGATTTCTGGAGAATTTTGTTCCGGGACCCCGGAATCTCGAAAAACCGTGTATTATTACACACTTCAATTTCAGCCGTTCGGAAGGTCGTACTGGACCCTGTTTTTTTTCCTCCGTGTTTGTCAATCACGCGTCCGAGCTCATTTCAAGTATCAACCTGTTCGATTTCAGGAATCAACCTGTTCGATTTCAACCTCAAATAACAAGCTTTAACACATTTTTCACGATAATCCGAGTTTCGACGAATGCTGGTTAATGGCACACCGGTACCCCCAAATGTCTTACGTTGGTGCTCAAACTTTGCGTGGCTGCTTTATCTGACCCGAGGAACTTTCTATTTGATTTCCGCGAGTATTTTATTCCGGGACCCCGGAATTCCGAAAAACCGTGTATTATATATATACACTTCAATTTCAGCCGTTCGGAAGGTCGTACCGGAACCTGTTTCTTTTTCTCCCTGTTTTTCAATCACGCGTCCGAACGTATTTCAGGAATCAACCTGTTCGATTTCAGGAATCAACCTGTTCGATTTCGGCCTCAAATAACGAGTTTTAACACATTTTTCACGATAATCCGAGTTTCGGCGAATGCTGGTTTGTGGCACACCGGCACCCCCAAATGTCTTCCGTTGGTGCTCAAACTTTGCGTCACCGCTTTATCTAACCCGAGGAACTTTCTATGTGATTTCCGGAAAATTTTATTCCGGGACCCCGGAATCCCGAAAAACCGAGTATCTTCAATTTCAGTTGTTCGGAAGGTCGTACCGGAACCTGTTTCTTTTTCTCCCTGTTTTTAAATCACGTAGAAATTTCAGGAATCAACCTGTTCGATTTCAGGAATCAACCTGTTCGATTTCAGCCTCAAATAACGAGCTTCAATCACGCGTCCGAACTCATTTGAGGAATAAACCTGTTCGATCTCAGGAATCAACCTATTCGATTTCAGAATCAACCTGTTCGATTTCAGCCTCAAATAACGAGCTTTAACACATTTTTCACGATAATCCGAGTTTCGGCGAATGCTGGTTAATGGCACACCGGCACCCCCAAATGTCTTCCGTTGGTGCTCAAACTTTGCGTGGCCGCTTTATCTGACCCGAGGAACTTTCTATGTGATTTCCGGAGAATTTTGTTCCGGGACCCCGGAATCCCGAAAAACCGTGTATTATTATACACTTCAATTTCAGCCGTTCGGAAGGTCGTACCGGAACCTGTTTTTTTCCTCTCTGTTTTTCAATCACGTGTCCGAGCTCATGACAGGAATCAACCTGTTCGATTTCAGCCTCAAATAACGAGTTTTAACACATTTTTCACGATAATCCGAGTTTCGGCGAATGCTGATTTGTGGCACACCGGCACCCGGAAATGTCTTCCGTTGGTGCTCAAACTTTGCGTGGCTGCTATATCTGACCCGAGGAACTTTCTATGTGATTTCCGTAGAATTTTGTTCCGGGACCCCGGAATCCCGAAAAACCGTGTATTTACACTTCAATTTCAGCCGTTCGGAAGGTCTTACCGGACCATGTTTCTTTTTCTCCCTGTTTTTCAATCACGCGTCCGAGCTCATTTCAGGAATCAACCTGTTCGATTTCAGTAATCAACCTGTTCGATTTCAACCTCAAATAACGAGCTTTAACACATTTTTCACGATAATCCGAGTTTCGGCGAATGCTGGTTTGTGGCACACCGGCACTCCCAATGTTTGGTGCTCAAACTTTGCGTGGACGCTTTATCTGACCCGAGGAACTTTCTATGTGATTTCTGGAGAATTTTGTTCCGGGACCCCGGAATCTCGAAAAACCGTGTATTATTACACACTTCAATTTCAAATTTCGGAAGGTCGTACTGGACCCTGTTTTTTTTCCTCCGTGTTTGTCAATCACGCGTCCGAGCTCATTTCAAGTATCAACCTGTTCGATTTCAGGAATCAACCTGTTCGATTTCAACCTCAAATAACAAGCTTTAACACATTTTTCACGATAATCCGAGTTTCGACGAATGCTGGTTAATGGCACACCGTACCCCAAATGTCTTCCGTTGGTGCTCAAACTTTGCGTGGCCGCTTTATCGACCCGAGGAACTTTCTATTTGATTTCATGAGTATTTTATTCTCGGGACCCGAATTACGAAAAACCGTGTATTATATACACTTCAATTTCAGCCGTTCGGAAGGTCGTACCGGAACCTGTTTCTTTTTCTCCCTGTTTTTCAATCACGCGTCCGAACTTATTTCAGGAATCAACCTGTTCGATTTCAGGAATCAACCTGTTCGATTTCGGCCTCAAATAACGAGTTTTAACACATTTTTCACGATAATCCGAGTTTCGGCGAATGCTGGTTTGTGGCACACCGGCACCCCCAAATGTCTTCCGTTGGTGCTCAAACTTTGCGTCACCGCTTTATCTAACCCGAGGAACTTTCTATGTGATTTCCGGAAAATTTTATTCCGGGACCGAATCCCGAAAAACCGAGTATCTTCAATTTCAAATTGTTCGGAAGGTCGTCATCGGAACTGTTTCTTTTTCTCCTGTTTTTAAATCACGTAGAAATTTCAGAATCAACCTTTGTTCGATTTCAGAATCAACTCGTTCGATTTCACCTCAAATAACGAGCTTCAATCACGCGTCCAACTCATTTGAGGAATCAACCTGTTCGATCTCGGGAATCAACCTGTTCGATTTCGGAATCAACTTTGTTCGATTTCACCTCAAATAACGAGCTTTAACACATTTTTCACGATAATCCGAGTTTCGCGAATCTTTGGTTAATGGCACACCGGCACCCCCAAATGTCTTCCGTTGGTGCTCAAACTTTGCGTGGCCGCTTTATCTGACCCGAGGAACTTTCTATGTGATTTCCGGAGAATTTTATTCCGGGACCCCGGAATCCCGAAAAACCGTGTATTATTATACACTTCAATTTCAGCCGTTCGGAAGGTCGTACCGGAACCTGTTTTTTTTTTCCTCTCTGTTTTTCAATCACGTGTCCGAGCTCATGACAGGAATCAACCTGTTCTATTTCAGCCTCAAATAACGAGCTTTAACACATTTTTCACGATAATCTGAGTTTCGGCGAATGCTGGTTTGTGGCACACCGGCACCCACAAATTACTTCCGTTGGTGCTAAAACTTTGCGTGGCCGCTTTATCTGATTCGAGGAACTTTCTATGTGATCTCCGGAGAATTTTATTCCGGGACACCGGAATCCCGAAAAACCGTGTATTATACACTTCAATTTCTGCCGTTCCGAAGGTCGTACCGGAACCCATTTTTTTTTCTCCCTGTTTTTCAATCACGCGTCCGAGATCATTTCAGGAATCAACATGTTCGATTTTAGGAATCAACCTGTTCGATTTCAGCCTCAAATAACGAGATTTAACACATTTTTCACGATAATCCGAGTTTCGGCGAATGCTGGTTTGTGGCACACCGGCACCCCCAAATGTCTTCTGTTGGTGCTCAAACTTTGCGTGGCCGCTTTATCTGACCCGAGAAACTTTCTATTTGTATTTCCGGAGAATTTTATTCCGGGATCCTGGAATCCCGAAAAACCGTGTATTATATATATAAATACACTTCAATTTCAACCGTTCGGAGGGTCGTACCGGAACCTATTTCTTTTTCTCCCTGTTTTTAAATCACGCGTCCGAGCTCATTTCAGGAATCAACCTGTTCGATTTCAGGAATCAACCTGTTCGATTTCAGCCTCAAATAACGAGATTTAACACATTTTCACGATAATCCGAGTTTCGGCGAATGCTAGTTTGTGGCACACCGGCACCCCCAAATGTCTTCCGTTGGTGCTCAAACTTTGCGTGGCCGCTTTATCTGAACCGAGGAACTTTCTATGTGATTTCCGGAGAATTTTATTCCGGGACCCCGGAATCCCGAAAAACCGTGTATTATACACTTCAGTTTCAGCTGTTCGGAAGGTCGTACCGGAACCTTTTTCTTTTTCTCCCTGTTTTTCAATCACGCGTCCGAGCTCATTTCGGGAATCGACTGTTCGATTTCAGAATCAACTCGCTCGATTTCACCTCAAATAACGAGCTTTAACACATTTTTCACGATAATCCGAGTTTCGTCGAATGCTTTGGTTTGTGGCACACTGGCACCCACAAATTACTTCCGTTGGTGCTCAAACTTTGCGTGACTGCTTTATCTGACCCGAAGAACTTTCTATGTGATTTCCAGAGAATTTTATTCTGGGACCTCTGAATCCCGAAAAACCGTGTATTATATATATATACACTTCAATTTCAGCCGTTCGAAAGGTCGTACCGGAACCTGTTTCTTTTTCTCCCTGTTTTTCAATCACGCGTACGACCTCATTTCAGGAATCAACCTGTTTGATTTCAGGAATCAACCTGTTCGATTTCAGCCTCAAATAACGAGCTTTAACACATTTTTCACGATAATTCGAGTTTCGGCGAATGCTGGTATGTGGCACACCGGCACCCCCAAATGTCTTCCGTTGGTGCTCAAATTTTTGCGTGCCTGCTTTATCTGGCCTGAGAAATTTTCTATGTGATTTCCGGAGAATTTTATTCCGGGACACCGGAATCCCGAAAAACCGTGTATTATACACTTCAGTTTCAGCTGTTCGGAAGGTCGTACCGGAACCTTTTTCTTTTTCTCCCTGTTTTTCAATCACGCGTCCGAGCTCATTTCAGGAATCAGACTATTCGATTTCAGAAATCAACCTGCTCGATTTCAGCCTCAAATAACGAGCTTTAACACATTTTTCACGATAATCCGAGTTTCGGCGAATGCTGGTTTGTGGCACTTTGGCACCCACAAATTACTTCCGTTGGTGTTAAACCTTTGCGTGGCCGCTTTATCTGACCCGAGAAACTTTCTATTTGTATTTCCGGAGAATTTTATTCCGGGATCCTGGAATCCCGAAAAACCGTGTATTATATATATAAATACACTTCAATTTCAACCGTTCGGAAGGTCGTACCGGAACCTATTTATTTTTCTCCCTGTTTTTAAATCACGCGTCCGAGCTCATTTCAGGAATCAACCTGTTCGATTTCAGGAATCAACCTGTTCGATTTCAGCCTCAAATAACGCGATTTAACACATTTTCACGATAATCCGAGTTTCGGCGAATGCTAGTTTGTGGCTCACCGGCACCCCCAAATGTCTTCCGTTGGTGCTCAAACTTTGCGTGGCCGCTTTATCTGACCCGAGGAACTTTCTATGTGATTTCCGGAGAATTTTATTCCGGGACCCCGGAATCCCGAAAAACCGTGTATTATATATATATACACTTCAATTTCAATTAGTTCGGAAGGTCGTCACGGAACCTGTTTTTTTTCTCCCTGTTTTTCAATCACGCGTCCGACCTCATTTCAGGAATCAACCTGTTTGATTTCAGGAATCAACCTGTTCGATTTCAGCCTCAAATAACGAGCTTTAACACATTTTTCACGATAATCCGAATTTCGGCGAATGCTGGTTTGTGGCACACCGGCAACCCCAAATTACTTCCGTTGGTGCTCAAACTTTGCGTGACTGCTTTATCTGACCCGAAGAACTCTCTATGTGATTTCCAGAGAATTTTATTCTGGGACCTCTGAATCCCGAAAAACCGTGTATTATATATATATACACTTCAATTTCAGCCGTTCGAAAGGTCGTACCGGAACCTGTTTCTTTTTCTCCCTGTTTTTCAATCACGCGTCCGACCTCATTTCAGGAATCAAATTGTTTGATTTCAGGAATCAACCTGTTCGATTTCTGCCTCAAATAACGAGCTTTAACACATTTTTCACGATAATCCGAGTTTCGCGAATCTTTGGTATGTGGCACACCGCACCCCAAATGTCTTCCGTTGGTGCTCAAAGTTTTGCGTGCCTTTTATCTGGCCCGAGAAATTTTCTATGTGATTTCCGGAGAATTTTATTCCGGACACCGAATCCCGAAAACCGTGTATTATACACTTGATTTAATTGTCGAAGGTCGACTGAACCTTTTTCTTTTTCTCCTGTTTTTCAATCACGCGTCCGAGCTCATTTCAGGAATCGACTGTTCGATTTCAGGAATCAGCCTGCTCGATTTCAGCCTCAAATAACGAGCTTTAACACATTTTTCACGATAATCCGAGTTTCGGCGAATACTGGTTTGTGGCACACCGGCACCCACAAATTACTTCCGTTGGTGCTAAAACTTTGCGTGGCCGCTTTATCTGATTCGAGGAACTTTCTATGTGATCTCCGAGAATTTTATTCCGGGACACCGAATCCCGAAAACCGTGTATTATACACTTCATTTCTGCTCGTTCAAGGTCGTCACGAACCCGTTTTTTTCTCCCCGTTTTTCAATCACGCGTCCGAGATCATTTCAGGAATCAACATGTTCGATTTTAGGAATCAACCTGTTCGATTTCAGCCTCAAATAACGAGATTTAACACATTTTTCACGATAATCCGAGTTTCGGCGAATGCTGGTTTGTGGCACACCGGCACCCCCAAATGTCTTCTGTTGGTGCTCAAACTTTGCGTGGCCGCTTTATCTGATCCGAGAAACTTTCTATTTGTATTTCCGGAGAATTTTATTCCGGGATCCTGGAATCCCGAAAAACCGTGTATTATATATATAAATACACTTCAATTTCAACCGTTCGGAGGGTCGTCATCGACCTATTTATTTTTATCCCTGTTTTTCAATCACGCGTCCGAGCTCATTTCAGAATCAACCTGTTCGATTTCAGAATCAACCTTTGTTCGATTTCATCCTCAAATAACGAGATTTAACACATTTTCACGATAATCCGAGTTTCGGCGAATGCTAGTTTGTGGCACACCGGCACCCCCAAATGTCTTCCGTTGGTGCTCAAACTTTGCGTGGCCGCTTTATCTGACCCGAGGAACTTTCTATGTGATTTCCGGAGAATTTTATTCCGGGACCCCGGAATCCCGAAAAACCGTGTATTATATATATATACACTTCAATTTCAGCCGTTCGGAAGGTCGTACCAGAACCTGTTTCTTTTTCTCCCTGTTTTTCAATCACGCGTCCGACCTCATTTCAGGAATCAACCTGTTTGATTTCAGGAATTAACCTGTTCGATTTCAGCCTCAAATAACGAGCTTTAACACATTTTTCACGATAATCCGAATTTCGGCGAATGCTGGTTTGTGGCACACCGGCAACCCCAAATTACTTCCGTTGGTGCTCAAACTTTGCGTGACTGCTTTATCTGACCCGAAGAACTTTCTATGTGATTTCCAGAGAATTTTATTCTGGGACCTCTGAATCCCGAAAAACCGTGTATTATATATATATACACTTCAATTTCAAATTCGAAAGGTCGTACCGGAACCTGTTTCTTTTTCTCCCTGTTTTTCAATCACGCGTCCGAGCTCATTTCAGGAATCAACCTGTTCGATTTCAGGAATCAACCTGTTCGATTTCAGCCTCAAATAACGAGCTTTAACACATTTTTCACGATAATCCGAGTTTCGGCGAATGCTGGTATGTGGCACACCGGCACCCCCAAATGTCTTCCGTTGGTGCTCAAACTTTTGCGTGCCTGCTTTATCTGGCCTAAGAAACTTTCTATGTGATTTCCGGAGAATTTTATTCCGGGACACCGGAATCCCGAAAAACCGTGTATTATACACTTCAGTTTCAGCTGTTCGGAAGGTCGTACCGGAACCTTTTTCTTTTTCTCCCTGTTTTTCAATCACGCGTCCGAGCTCATTTCAGGAATCAGACTGTTCGATTTCAGGAATCAACCTGCTCGATTTCAACCTCAAATAACGAGCTTTAACACATTTTTCACGATAATCCGAGTTTCGGCGAATGCTGGTTTGTGGCACACCGGCACCCCCAAATGTCTTCCGTTGGTGCTCAAACTTTGCGTGGCCGCTTTATCTAACCCGAGGAACATTCTATGTGATTTCCGGAGAATTTTATTCCGGGACCCCGGAATCCCGAAAAACCGTGTATTATATATATATACACTTCAATTTCAGCCATTCGGAAGGTCGTACCGGAACCTGCTTCTTTTTCTCCCTGTTTTTCAATCACGCGTCCGACCTCATTTCAGGAATCAACCTGTTTGATTTCAGGAATCAACCTGTTCGATTTCAGCCTCAAATAACGAGCTTTAACATATTTTTAACGATAATCCGAGTTTCGGCGAATGCTGGTATGTGGCACACCGGCACCCCCAAATGTCTTCCGTTGGTGCTCAAACTTTGCGTGGCTGCTTTATCTGGCCCGAGAAACTTTCTATGTGATTTCCGGAGAATTTTATTCCGGGACACCGGAATCCCAAAAAACCGTGTATTATACACTTCAGTTTCAGCCGTTCGGAAGGTCGTACCGGAACCTGTTTCTTTTTCTCCCTGTTTTTCAATCACGCGTCCGGGCTTATTTCAGGAATCAACCTGTTCGATTTCAGGAATCAACCTGCTCGATTTCAGACTCAAATAACGAACTTTAACACATTTTTCACGATAATCCGAGTTTCGGCGAATGCTGGTATGTGGCACACCGGCACCCCCAAATGTCTTCCGTTGGTGCTCAAACTTTGCGTGGCCGCTTTATATTACCCGAGGAACATTCTATGTGATTTCCGGAAAATTTTATTCCGGGACCCCGGAATCCCGAAAAACCGTGTATTATATATATATACACTTCAATTTCAGCCGTTCGGAAGGTCGTACCGGAACCTGTTTCTTTTTCTCCCTGTTTTTCAATCACGCGTCCGACCTCATTTCAGGAATCAACCTGTTTGATTTCAGAAATCAACCTGTTCGATTTCAGCCTCAAATAACGAGCTTTAACACATTTTTAACGATAATCCGAGTTTCGGCGAATGCTGGTATGTGGCACACCGGCACCCCCAAATGTCTTCCGTTGGTGCTCAAACTTTGCGTGGCTGCTTTATCTGGCCCGAGAAACTTTCTATGTGATTTCCGGAGAATTTTATTCCGGACCCCGGAATCCCGAAAACCGTGTATTATACACTTCGATTTCAAATAGTTCGGAAGGTCGTAGCGGAACCTGTTTCTTTTTCTCCCTGTTTTTCAATCACGCGTCCGGGCTCATTTCAGAATCAACCTGTTCGATTTCAGGAATCAACCTGCTCGATTTCGCACTCAAATAACGAACTTTAACACATTTTTCACGATAATCCGAGTTTCGGCGAATGCTGGTATGTGGCACACCGGCACCCCCAAATGTCTTCCGTTGGTGCTCAAACTTTGCGTGGCCGCTTTATCTGACCCGAGAAACTTTCTATGTGATTTCCGGAGAATTTTATTCCGGGACCCCGGAATCCCGAAAAACCGTGTATTATACACTTCAATTTCCGTTCGAAGGTCGTCTAACTTGTTTCTTTTTCTCCTGTTTTTCAATCACGCGTCCGGGCTTATTTCAGAATCAACCTGTTCGATTTCAGAATCAACCTGCTCGATTTCAGACTCAAATAACGAGCTTTAACACATTTTTCACGATAATCTGAGTTTCGGCGAATGCTGGTTTGTGGCACACCGGCACCCCCAAATGTCTTTCGTTGGTGCTCAAACTTTGCGTGGCCGCTTTATATGACCCGAGGGACTTTCTATGTGATTTCCGGAGAATTTTATTCCGAGACCCCGGAATCCCGAAAAACCGTGTATCTTCAATTTCAGCTGTTCGGAAGGTCGTACTGGAATTTGTTTATTTTTCTCCCTGTTTTTCAATCACGCGTCCGGGCTTATTTCAGGAATCAACCTGTTCGATTTCAGGAATCAACCTGCTCGATTTCAGACTCAAATAACGAGCTTTAACACATTTTTCACAATAATCCGAGTTTCGGCGAATACTGGTTTGTGGCACACCGGCACCCCCAAATATCTTCCGTTGGTGCTCAAACTTTGCGTGGCCGCTTTATATAACCCGAGGAACATTCTATGTGATTTCCGTAGAATTTTATTCCGGGACCCCGGAATCCCGAAAAACCGTGTATTATATATATATACACTTCAATTTCAGCCGTTCGGAAGGTCGTACTGGAACCTGTTTCTTTTTCTCCCTGTTTTTCAATCACGTGTCCGACCTCATTTCAGGAATCAACCTGTTTGAATTCAGGAATCAACCTGTTCGATTTCAGCCTCAAATAACGAGCTTTAACACATTTTTCACGATAATCCGAGTTTCGGGGAATGCTGGTATGTGGCACACCGGCACCCCCAAATGTCTTCCGTTGGTGCTCAAACTTTGCGTGGCTGCTTTATCTGGCCCGAGAAACTTTCTATGTGATTTCCGGAAAATTTTATTCCGGGACACCGGAATCTCGAAAAACCGTGTATTATACACTTCAGTTTTATCTGTTCGTAAGGTCGTACCGGAACCTGTTTCTTTTTCTCCCTGTTTTTCAATCACGCGTCCGGGCTTATTTCAGGAATCAACCTGTTCGATTTCAGGAATCAACCTGCTCGATTTCAGACTCAAATAACGAGTTTTAACACATTTTTCACGATAATCCGAGTTTCGGCGAATGCTGGTTTGTGGCACACCGGCACCCCAAATTACTTCCGTTGGTGCTCAAACTTTGCGTGGCTGCTTTATCTGACCCGAAGAACTTTCTATGTGATTTCCGTAGAATTTTATTCCGTGACACCGGAATCCCGAAAAACCGTGTATTATACACTTGATTTAAATTGTTCGGAAGGTCGTCTTAGGAACTGTTTCTTTTTCTCACTGTTTTTCAATCACGCGTCCGAGCTCATTTCAGGAATCAACCTGTTCGATTTCACGAATCAACCTGCTCGATTTCAGCCTCAAATAACGAGCTTTAACACATTTTTCACGATAATCCGAGTTTCGGAGAATGCTGGGTTGTGGCACACCGGCACCCCCAAATGTCTTCCGTTGGTGCTCAAACTTTGCGTGGACGCTTTATCTGACCCGAGGAACTATCTATGTGATTTCCGGAGAATTTTATTCCGGGACCCCGGAATCCCGAAAAACCGTGTATTATATATATATATATACACTTCAATTTCAGCCGTTCGGAAGGTCGTACCGGAACCTGTTTCTTTTTCTCCCTTTTTTTCAATCACGCGTCCGAGCTCATTTCAGGAATTAACCTGTTTGATTTCAGCCTCAAATAACGAGCTTTAACACATTTTTCACGATAATCCGAGTTTCGGCGTATGCTGGTATGTGGCACACCGGCACCCCCAAATGTCTTCCGTTGGTGCACAAACTTTGCGTGGCCGCTTTATCTGGCCCGAAAAACTTTCTATGTGATTTCCGGAGAATTTTTTTCCGGGATCCCGGAATCTTGAAAAACCTTTTATCTTCAATTTCAGCCGTTCGGAAGGTCGTACTGGAACCTGTTTCTTTTTCTCCCTGGTTTTCAATCACGCGTCCGAGCTTATTTCAGGAATCAACTTGTTCGATTTCAGAAATCAATCTATTCGATTTCAGCCTCAAATAACGAGCTTTAGCACATTTTTCACGATAGTCCGAGTTTCGGCGAATGTTGGTTTGTGGCACACCGGCACCCCCAAGTTACTTCCGCTGGTGCTCAAACTTTGCGTGGCCGCTTTATCTGACCCGAGAAAATTTCTATGTGATTTCCGGAGAATTTTATTCCGGGATCCCGGAATCCCGAAAAACCGTGTATTATATATATACACACTTCATTTTCAGCCGTTCGTAAGGTCGTACCGGAACCTATTTCTTTTTCTCCCTGTTTTTCAATCACACGTCCGAGCTTATTCCAGGAATCAACCTATTCGATTTCAGCCTCAAATAACGAGCTTTAACACATTTTTCACGATAATCCGAGTTTCGGCGAATGCTGGTTTGTGGCACACTGGCACCCCCAAATGTCTTCCGTTGGTTCTCAAATTTTGTGTGGCTGCTTTATCTGACCCGAGTAACTTTCTATGTGATTTCCGGATAATTTTATTCCGGGACCCCGTAATCCCGAAAAACCGTGTATTATATATATATATATATATATATATATATATATATATATATATATATGTATATATATACACTTCAATTTCAGTCGTTCAGAAGGTCGTACCGGAACCTGTTTCTTTTTCTCCCTGTTTTTCAATCACGTGTCCGAGCTCATTTCAGGAATCAACATGTTTGATTTCAGGAATTAACCTGTTCGATTTCAGCCTCAAATAACGAGTTTTAACACATTTTTCACGATAATCCGAGTTTCGGCGAATGATGGTTTGTGGCACACCGGCACCCCCAAATGTCTTCTGTTGGTGATCAAACTTTGCGTGGCCGCTTTATCTGACCCGAGAAACTTTCTATGTGATTTCCGGAAAATTTTATTTCGGGATCCCGGAATCCCGAAAAACCGTGTATTATATATATATATATATATATATATATATATATATATATATATATATATATATATATATATATATATATATATATATATATATATATATATGTCGGAACCTGTTTCTTTTTCTCCCTGGTTTTCAATCACGCGTCCGAGCTTATTTCAGGAATCAACCTATTTGATTTCAGGAATCAACTTGTTCGATTTCAGCCTCAAATAACGAGCTTTAAAACATTTTTCACGATAATCCGAGTTTCGGCGAATGCTGGTTTGTGGCACACCGGCACCCCCAAATATCTTCCGTTGGTGCTCAAACATTGCGTGGCCGCTTTATCTGACCCGAGGAACCTTCTATGTCATTTCCGGAGTATTTTATTCCGGGACCCCGGAATCCCGAAAAACCGTGTATTATACACTTCAATTTCAGTCGTTCGGAAGGTCGTACCGGAACCGTTTTATTCCTCCCTGTTTTTCAATCACGCGTCCGAGCTCATTTCAGGAATTACCTGTTCGATTTCAAGAATCAACTTTGTTCGATTTCACCTCAAATAACGAGCTTTAAAACATTTTTCACGATAATCCGAGTTTCGGCGAATGCTGGTTTGTGGCACACCGGCACCCCCAAATGTCTTCCGTTGGTGCTCAAACTTTGCGTGGCCGCTTTATCTGACCCGACTAACTTTCTATGTGATTTCCGGAGAATTTTATTTCGGGACCGCGGAATCCCGAGAAACCGTGTATTATAAATATATACACTTCAATTTCAGCCGTTCGGAAGGTCGTACCGGAACCTGTTTCTTTTTCTCCCTGTTTTTCAATCACGCGTCCGAGCGCATTTCAGGAATCAACCTGTTCGATTTCAGCCTCAAATAACGAGCTTTAACACATTTTTAACAATAATCCAAGTTTCGGCGAATGCTGGTTTGTGGCACACCGGCAATCCCAAATGTCTTCCGTTGGTGCTCAAACTTTGCGTGGCCGCTTTATCTGGCCCGAGAAACTTTCTATGTGATTTCCGGAGAATTTTATTCCGGGATCCCGAATCCCGAAAACCGTGTATTATACACTTCAATTTCGATCGTTCGAAAGGTCGTCTGCAGAACCTGTTTATTTTTCTCCCTGTTTTTCAATCACGCATCCGAGCTCATTTCAGGAATCAACCTGTTCGATTTCAGGAATCAACCTACTCGATTTCAGCCTCAAATAACGACCTTTAACACATTTTTCACGATAATCCGAGTTTCGGCGAATGCTGGTTTGTGGCACACTGGCACCCCCAAATGTCTTCCGTTGGTGCTCAAACTTTGCGTGGCTGCTTTATCTGACCCGAAGAACTTTCTATGTGATTTCCGTAGAATTTTATTCCGTGACACCGGAATCCCGAAAAACCGTGTATTATACACTTCAGTTTCAGCTGTTCGGAAGGTCGTACCGGAACCTGTTTCTTTTTCTCACTGTTTTTCAATCACGCGTCCGAGCTCATTTCAGGAATCAACCTGTTCGATTTCACGAATCAACCTGCTCGATTTCAGCCTCAAATAACGAGCTTTAACACATTTTTCACGATAATCCGAGTTTCGAGAATGTTTGGTTGTGCACACCGCACCCCCAAATGTCTTCCGTTGGTGCTCAAACTTTGCGTGGACGCTTTATCTGACCCGAGGAACTATCTATGTGATTTCCGGAGAATTTTATTCCGGGACCCCGGAATCCCGAAAAACCGTGTATTATATATATATATAAACACTTCAATTTCAGCCGTTCGGAAGGTCGTACCGGAACCTGTTTCTTTTTCTCCCTTTTTTTCAATCACGCGTCCGAGCTCATTTCAGGAATTAACCTGTTTGATTTCAGCCTCAAATAACGAGCTTTAACACATTTTTCACGATAATCCGAGTTTCGGCGTATGCTGGTATGTGGCACACCGGCACCCCCAAATGTCTTCCGTTGGTGCACAAACTTTGCGTGGCCGCTTTATCTGGCCCGAAAAACTTTCTATGTGATTTCCGGAGAATTTTTTTCCGGGATCCCGGAATCTTGAAAAACCTTTTATCTTCAATTTCAGCCGTTCGGAAGGTCGTACTGGAACCTGTTTCTTTTTCTCCCTGGTTTTCAATCACGCGTCCGAGCTTATTTCAGGAATCAACTTGTTCGATTTCAGGAATCAATCTATTCGATTTCAGCCTCAAATAACGAGCTTTAGCACATTTTTCTCGATAGTCCGAGTTTCGGCGAATGTTGGTTTGTGGCACACCGGCACCCCCAAGTTACTTCCGCTGGTGCTCAAACTTTGCGTGGCC
The DNA here is from genome assembly GCF_048544455.1 of Silene latifolia. Lineage (NCBI taxonomy): Eukaryota > Viridiplantae > Streptophyta > Magnoliopsida > Caryophyllales > Caryophyllaceae > Silene > Silene latifolia. The sequence continues at coordinate 151,091,903 of NC_133528.1, read as the reverse complement.
GCTTTATCTGACCCGAGAAAATTTCTATGTGATTTCCGGAGAATTTTATTCCGGGATCCCGGAATCCCGAAAAACCGTGTATTATATACACACTTCATTTTCAGCCGTTCGTAAGGTCGTACCGGAACCTATTTCTTTTTCTCCCTGTTTTTCAATCACACGTCCGAGCTTATTCCAGGAATCAACCTATTCGATTTCAGCCTCAAATAACGAGCTTTAACACATTTTTCACGATAATCCGAGTTTCGGCGAATGCTGGTTTGTGGCACACTGGCACCCCCAAATGTCTTCCGTTGGTTCTCAAATTTTGTGTGGCTGCTTTATCTGACCCGAGTAACTTTCTATGTGATTTCCGGATAATTTTATTCCGGGACCCCGTAATCCCGAAAAACCGTGTATTATATATATATATATATATATATATATATATATATATATATATATATATATATATATATATATATATATATATATATACTTCAATTTTAATCGTTCGGAGGGTCGTACCGGAACCTATTTCTTTTTCTCCCTGTTTTTCAATCACGCGTCCGAGCTCATTTCAGGAATCAACCTGTTCGATTTAAGGAATCAACCTGTTCGATTTCAGCCTCAAATAACGAGCTTTAACACATTTTTTACGATAATCCGAGTTTCGACGAATGCTAGTTTGTGGTACACCGGCACTCCCAAATGTCTTCCGTTGGTGCTCAAACTTTACGTGGCCGCTTTATCTGACCCGAGGAACTTTCTATGTGATTTCCAAGGAAAATTTTTCCGGGACCCCGGAATCCCGAAAAACCGTGTATTATACACTTCAATTTCAGCCGTTCGGAAGGTCGTACCGGAACCTATTTCTTTTTCTCCCTGTCTTTCAATCACGCGTCCGAGCTCATTTCAGGAATCAACCTGTTCGATTTAAGGAATCAACTTGTTCGATTTCAGCCTCAAATAACGAGATTTAACACATTTTTCACGATAATCCGAGTTTCGGCGAACGCTGGTTTTTGGCACACCGGCACCCCCAAATGTCTTCCGTTGGTGCTCAAACTTTGCGTGGCTGCTTTATCTGACCCGAGGAACTTTCTATGTGATTTCCGGAGAATTTTATTCCGGGACACCGGAATCCCGAAAAACCGTTTATTATACACTTCAATTTCAGCCGTTCGGAAAGTCGTACTGGAACCTGTTTCTTTTTCTCCCTGGTTTTCAATCACGCGTCCGAGCTTATTTCAGGAATCAACCTGTTCGATTTCAGGAATCAACCTATTCGATTTCAGCCTCAAATAACGAGTTTTAACACATTTTTCACGATAATCCGAGTTTCGGCGAATGATGGTTTGTGGCACACCGGCACCCCCAAATGTCTTCTGTTGGTGCTCAAACTTTGTGTGGCCGCTTTATCTGACCCGAGAAACTTTCTATGTGATTTCCGGAGAATTTTATTCCGGGATCCCGGAATCCCGAAAAACCGTGTATTATATATATATATATATATATATATATATATATATATATATATACACTTCAATTTCAATCGTTCGGAGGGTCGTACCGGAACCTATTTCTTTTTCTCCCTGTTTTTCAATCACGCGTCCGAGCTCATTTCAGGAATCAACCTGTTCGATTTCAGGAATTAACCTGTTCGATTTCAGCCTCAAATAACGAGATTTAACACATTTTTCACGATAATCCGAGTTTCGGCGAATGCTGGTTTGTGGCACACCGGCACTCCCAAATGTCTTCCAATGGTGCTCAAACCTTGCGTGGACGCTCTGACCCGAGGAACTTTCTATGTGATTTCCGGAAAATTTTGTTCCGGGACCCCGGAATCCCGAAAAACCGTGTATTATACACTTCAATTTCAACCGTTCGGAAGGTCGTACTGGAACCTGTTTCTTTTTCTCCCTGGTTTTCAATCACGCGTCCGAGCTTATTTCAGGAATCAACCTGTTCGATTTCAGGAATCAACCTATTCGATTTCAGCCTCAAATAACGAGCTTTAACACATTTTTCACGATAATCCGAGTTTCGGCGAATATTGGTTTGTAGCACACCGGCACCCCAAATGTCTTTCGTTGGTGCTCAAACTTTGCATGGCCGCTTTATCTGACAAGGAACTTTCTATGTGATTTCCGGAGAATTTTATTCCGGGACCCAGGAATTCCGAAAAACCGTGTATCTTCAATTTCAGCCGTTCGGAAGGTCGTACCGGAACCTGTTTATTTTTCTCCCTGTTTTTCAATCACGCATCCGAGCTCATTTCAGGAATCAACCTGTTCGATTTCAGGAATCAACCTGCTCGATTTCAGCCTCAAATAACGAGCTTTAACACATTTTTCACGATAATCCGAGTTTCGGCGAATGCTGGTTTGTGGCACACTAGCACCCCCAAATGTCTTCCGTTGGTGCTCAAACCTTACGTGGCTGCTTTATCTGACCCGAGTAATTTTCTATGTGATTTCCGGAGAATTTTATTCCGGGACCCCGGAATCCTGAAAAACCGTGTATTATATATATACACACTTCAATTTCAGCCGTTCGGAAGGTCGTACTGGAACCTGTTTCTTTTTCTCCCTGTTTTTCAATCACGCGTCCGAGCTTATTTCAGGAATCAACCTGTTTGATTTCTTGAATCAACCTGTTCGATTTCAGCCTCAAATAACGAGCTTTAACACATTTTTCACGATAATCCGAGTTTCGGCGAATGCTGGTTTGTGGCACACCGGCGATCCCAAATGTCTTCCGTTGGTGCTCAAACTTTGCGTGGCTGCTTTATCTGACCCGAGGAACTTTCTATGTGATTTCCGGAGAATTTTGTTCCGGGACCCCAGAATCCCGAAAAACCGTGTATTATACACTTCAATTTCAGCCGTTCGGAGAGTCGTACCGGACCTTGTTTCTTTTTCTCCCTGTTTTTCAGTCACGCGACCGAGCTCTTTTCAGGAATCAACCTGTTCGATTTCAGCCTCAAATAACGAGCTTTAACACATTTTTCACGATAATCCGAGTTTCGGCGAATGTGGTTTGTGGCATACCGACACCCCCAAATGTCTTCCGTTGGTGCTCAAACTTTGCGTGGTCGTTTTATCTGACCCGAGGAACTTTCTTTGTTATTTCCGGAGAATTTTGTTCTGGGACCTCGGAATCCCAAAAAACCGTGTATTATACACTTCAATTTCAACCGTTCGGAAGGTCGTACCGGACCCTGTTTCTTTTTCTCCCTGTTTTTCAACCACGCGTCCGAACTCATTTCAGGAATCAACCCGTTCGATTTCAGCCTCAAATAACGAGCTTTAACACATTTTTCACGATAATCCGAGTTTCGGCGAATGCTGGTTTGTGGCACACCGGCAATCCCAAATGTCTTCCGTTGGTGCTCAAACTTTGCGTGGCCGCTTTATCTGGCCCGAGAAACTTTCTATATGATTTCCGGAGAATTTTATTCCGGGATCCCGGAATCCCGAAAAACCGTGTATTATACACTTCAATTTCAGTCGTTCGAAAGGTCGTACCGGAACCTGTTTATTTTTCTCCCTGTTTTTCAGTCACGCATCCGAGCTCATTTCAGGAATCAACATGCTCGATTTCAGCCTCAAATAACGAGCTTTAACACATTTTTCACGATAATCCGAGTTTCGGCGAATGCTGGTTTGTGGCACACTGGCACCCCCAAATGTCTTCCGTTGGTGCTCAAACTTTGCGTGGCCGCTTTATCTGACCCGAGGAATTTCCTATGTGATTTCCGGAGAATTTTATTCCGGGAACCCGGAGTCCTGAAAAACCGTGTATTATATATATATATATACACTTCAATTTCAGCCGTTCGGAAGGTCGTACTGGAACCTATTTCTTTTTTTCCCTGTTTTTCAATCACGCGTCCGAGCTCAGTTCAGGAATCAACCTGTTTGATTTCTTGAATCAACCTGTTCGATTTCAACCTCAAATAACGAGTTTTAACACATTTTTCACGATAATCCGAGTTTCGGCGAATGCTGGTTTGTGGCACACCGGCAATCCCAAATGTCTTCCGTTGGTGCTCAAACTTTGCGTGGCCGCTTTATCTGGCCCGAGAAACTTTCTATGTGATTTCCGGAGAATTTTATTCCGGGATCCCGGAATCCCGAAAAACCGTGTATTATATATATATATATATATATATATATATATATATATATATATATATATATATATATATATATATATATATATATATATATATATATATATATACACTTCAATTTCAAAGATTCGGAAGGTCGTAATGAACCTATTTATTTTTCTCCTGTTTTTCAATCACGCGTCCGAGTTCATTTCGAAATCAACCTTTGTTTGATTTCAGGAATCAACTTGTTCGGTTTCAGCCTCAAATAACGAGGTTTAACATATTTTTCACGATAATCCGAGTTTCGGCGAATGCTGGTTTGTGGCACACCGGCAATCCCAAATGTCTTCCGTTGGTGCTCAAACTTTGCGTGGCCGCTTTATCTGACCCGAGGAACTTTTTATGTGATTTCCGGAGTATTTTATTCCGGGACCCCGGAATCTCGAAAAACCGTGTATTATATATATATACACTTCAATTTCAGCCGTTCGGAAGGTCGTACCGGAACCTGTTTCTTTTTCTCCCTGGTTTTCAATCACGCGTCCGTCGAGCTTATTTCAGAATCAACCTATTTGATTTCGGAATCAACTTGTTCGATTTCACCTCAAATAACGAGCTTTAAAACATTTTTCACGATAATCCGAGTTTCGGCGAATGCTGGTTTGTGGCACACCGGCACCCCCAAATGTCTTCCGTTGGTGCTCAAACATTGCGTGGCCGCTTTATCTGACCCGAGGAACCTTCTATGTCATTTCCGGAGTATTTTATTCCGGGACCCCGGAATCCCGAAAAACCGTGTATTATACACTTCAATTTCAGTCGTTCGGAAGGTCGTACCGGAACCGTTTTATTCCTCCCTGTTTTTCAATCACGCGTCCGAGCTCATTTCAGGAATTACCTGTTCGATTTCAAGAATCAACCTGTTCGATTTCAGCCTCAAATAACGAGCTTTAAAACATTTTTCACGATAATCCGAGTTTCGGCGAATGCTGGTTTGTGGCACACCGGCACCCCCAAATGTCTTCCGTTGGTGCTCAAACTTTGCGTGGTCGCTTTATCTGACCCGACTAACTTTCTATGTGATTTCCGGAGAATTTTATTTCGGGACCGCGGAATCCCGAGAAACCGTGTATTATAAATATATACACTTCAATTTCAGCCGTTCGGAAGGTCGTACCGGAACCTGTTTCTTTTTCTCCCTGTTTTTCAATCACGCGTCCGAGCGCATTTCAGGAATCAACCTGTTCGATTTCAGCCTCAAATAACGAGCTTTAACACATTTTTAACAATAATCCAAGTTTCGCGAATCTTTGGTTTGTAGGGCACACAATCCCAAATGTCTTCCGTTGGTGCTCAAACTTTGCGTGGCCGCTTTATCTGGCCCGAGAAACTTTCTATGTGATTTCCGGAGAATTTTATTCCGGGATCCCGGAATCCCGAAAAACCGTGTATTATACACTTCAATTTCAGTCGTTCGAAAGGTCGTACCGGAACCTGTTTATTTTTCTCCCTGTTTTTCAATCACGCATCCGAGCTCATTTCAGGAATCAACCTGTTCGATTTCAGGAATCAACCTACTCGATTTCAGCCTCAAATAACGAGCTTTAACACATTTTTCACGATAATCCGAGTTTCGGCGAATGCTGGTTTGTGGCACACCGGCACCCCCAAATGTCTTCCGTTGGTGCTCAAACTTTGCGTGGCCGCTTTATCTGACCCGAGGAATTTTCTATGTGATTTCCGGAGAATTTTATTCCGGGACCCCGGAATCCTGAAAAACCGTGTATTATATATATATACACTTCAATTTCAGCCGTTCGGAAGGTCGTACTGAAACCTGTTTCTTTTTCTCCCTGTTTTTCAATCACGCGTCCGAGCTCATTTCAAGAATCAACCTGTTTGATTTCTTGAATCAACCTGTTCGATTTCAGCCTCAAATAACGAGCTTTAACACATTTTTCACGATAATCCAAGTTTCGGCGAATGCTGGTTTGTGGCACACCAGCAATCCCAAATGTCTTCCGTTGGTGCTCAAACTTTGCGTGGCCGCTTTATCTGGCCCGAGAAACTTTCTATGTGATTTCTGGAGAATTTTATTCCGGGATCCCGGAATCCCGAAAAACCGTGTATTATATATATATATACACACTTCAATTTCAGCAGTTCGGAAGGTCGTACCGGAACCTATTTCGTTTTCTCCCTGTTTTTCAATCACGCGTCCGAGCTCATTTCAGAAATCAACCTGTTCGATTTCAGGAATCAACTTGTTCGATTTCAGCCTCAAATAACGAGGTTTAACATATTTTTCACGATAATTCGAGTTTCGGCGAATGCTGGTTTGTGGCACACTGGACCCCCAAATATCTTCCGTTGGTGCTCAAACATTGCGTGACCGCTTTATCTGACCCGAGGAACTTTTTATGTTATTTCCGGAGTATTTTTTTCCGGGACTCCGGAATCTCGAAAAACCGTGTATTATATATATATACACTTCAATTTCAGCCGTTCGGAAGGTCGTACCGGAACCTGTTTCTTTTTCTCCCTGGTTTTCAATCACGCGTCCGAGCTCATTTCAGGAATCAACCTGTTTGATTTCAGAAATCAACTTGTTCGATTTCAGCCTCAAATAACGAGCTTTAAAACATTTTTCACGATAATCCGAGTTTCGGCGAATGCTGGTTTGTGGCACACCGGCACCCCCAAATGTCTTCCGTTGGTGCTCAAACATTGCGTGGCTGCTTTATCTGACCCGAGGAACTTTCTATGTGATTTCCGGAGTATTTTATTCCGGGACCCCGGAATCCCGAAAAACCGTGTATTTTACACTTTAATTTCAGTCGTTCGGAAGGTCGTACCGGAACCGTTTATTCCTCCCTGTTTTCAATCACGCGTCCGAGCTCATTTCAGGAATCACCTGTTCGATTTCAAGAATCAACCTGTTCGATTTCAGCCTCAAATAACGAGCTTTAAAACATTTTTCATGATAATCCGAGTTTCGGCGAATGCTGGTTTGTGGCACACCGGCACCCCCAAATGTCTTCCGTTGGTGCTCAAACTTTGCGTGGCCGCTTTATCTGACCCGACTAACTTTCTATGTGATTTCCGGAGAATTTTATTTCGGGACCCCGGAATCCCGAAAAACCGTGTATTATAAATATATACACTTCAATTTCAGCCGTTCGGAAGGTCGTACCGGAACCTGTTTCTTTTTCTCCCTGTTTTTCAATCACGCGTCCGAGCGCATTTTAGGAATCAACCCGTTCGATTTCAGCCTCAAATAACGAGCTTTAACACATTTTTCACGATAATCCGAGTTTCGGCGAATGCTGGTTTGTGGCACACCGGCAATCCCAAATGTCTTCCGTTGGTGCTCAAACTTTGCGTGGCCGCTTTATCTGGCCCGAGAAACTTTCTATGTGATTTCCGGAGAATTTTATTCCGGGATCCCGGAATCCCGAAAAACCGTGTATTATACACTTCAATTTCAGTCGTTCGAAAGGTCGTACCGGAACCTGTTTATTTTTCTCCTTGTTTTTCAGTCACGCATCCGAGCTCATTTCAGGAATCAACATGCTCGATTTCAGCCTCAAATAACGAGCTTTAACACATTTTTCACGATAATCCGAGTTTCGGCGAATGCTGGTTTGTGGCACACTGGCACCCCCAAATGTCTTCCGTTGGTGCTCAAACTTTGCGTGGCCGCTTTATCTGACCCGAGGAATTTCCTATGTGATTTCCGGAGAATTTTATTCCGGGACCCCGGAGTCCTGAAAAATCGTGTATTATATATATATACACTTCAATTTCAGCCGTTCGGAAGGTCGTACTGGAACCTATTTCTTTTTTTCCCTGTTTTTCAATCACGCGTCCGAGCTCATTTCAGGAATCAACCTGTTTGATTTCTTGAATCAACCTGTTCGATTTCAGCCTCAAATAACGAGTTTTAACACATTTTTCACGATAATCCGAGTTTCGGCGAATGCTGGTTTGTGGCACACCGGCAATCCCAAATGTCTTCCGTTGGTGCTCAAACTTTGCGTGGCCGCTTTATCTGGCCCGAGAAACTTTCTATGTGATTTCCGGAGAATTTTATTCCGGAATCCCGGAATCCCGAAAAACCGTGTATTATATATATATATATATATATACACTTCAATTTCAGCAGTTCGGAATGTCGTACCGGAACCTATTTATTTTTCTCCCTGTTTTTCAATCACGCGTCCGAGTTCATTTCAGAAATCAACCTGTTTGATTTCAGGAATCAACTTGTTCGGTTTCAGCCTCAAATAACGAGGTTTAACATATTTTTCACGATAATCCGAGTTTCGGCGAATGCTGGTTTGTGGCACACTGGAACCCCCAAATATCTTCCGTTGGTGCTCAAACTTTGCGTGGCCGCTTTATCTGACCCGAGGAACTTTTTATGTGATTTCCGGAGTATTTTATTCCGGGACCCCGGAATCTCGAAAAACCGTGTATTATATATATATACACTTCAATTTCAGCCGTTCGGAAGGTCGTACCGGAACCTGTTTCTTTTTCTCCCTGGTTTTCAATCACGCGTCCGAGCTTATTTCAGGAATCAACCTGTTTGATTTCAGGAATCAACTTGTTCGATTTCAGCCTCAAATAACGAGCTTTAAAACATTTTTCACGATAATCCGAGTTTCGGCGAATGCTGGTTTGTGGCACACCGACACCCCCAAATGTCTTCCGTTGGTGCTCAAACATTGCGTGGCCGCTTTATCTGACCCGAGGAACCTTCTATGTGATTTCCGGAGTATTTTATTCCGGGACCCCGGAATCCCGAAAAACCGTGTATTATACACTTCAATTTCAGTCGTTCGGAAGGTCGTACCGGAACCGTTTTATTCCTCCCTGTTTTTCAATCACGCGTCCGAGCTCATTTCAGGAATAACCTGTTCGATTTCAAGAATCAACCTGTTCGATTTCAGCCTCAAATAACGAGCTTTAAAACAGTTTTCACGATAATCCGAGTTTCGGCGAATGCTGGTTTGTGGCACACCGGCACCCCCAAATGTCTTCCGTTGGTGCTCAAACTTTGCGTGGCCGCTTTATCTGACCCGACTAACTTTCTATGTGATTTCCGGAGAATTTTATTTCGGGACCCCTAATCCAAAACCGTGTATTATAAATATATACACTTCAATTTCACCGTTCGGAAGGTCGTAAATCGAACCTGTTTCTTTTTCTCCCTGTTTTTCAATCACGCGTCCGAGCGCATTTCAGGAATCAACCTGTTCGATTTCAGCCTCAAATAACGAGCTTTAACACATTTTTCACGATAATCCGAGTTTCGGTGAATGCTGGTTTGTGGCACACCGGCAATCCCAAATGTCTTCCGTTGGTGCTCAAACTTTGCGTGGCCACTTTATCTGGCCCGAGAAACTTTCTATGTGATTTCCGGAGAATTTTATTCCGGGATCCCGGAATCCCGAAAAACCGTGTATTATACACTTCAATTTCAGTCGTTCGAAAGGTCGTACCGGAACCTGTTTATTTTTCTCCCTGTTTTTTAGTCACGCATCCGAGCTCATTTCAGGAATCAACCTGCTCGATTTCAGCCTCAAATAACGAGCTTTAACACATTTTTCACGATAATCCGTGTTTCGGCGAATTCTGGTTTGTGGCACACTGGCACCCCCAAATGTCTTCCGTTGGTGCTCAAACTTTGCGTGGCCGCTTTATCTGACCCGAGGAATTTCCTATGTGATTTCCGGAGAATTTTATTCCGGGACCATGGAATCCTGAAAAACCGTGTATTATATATATATACACTTCAATTTCAGCAGTTCGGAAGGTCGTACCGGAACCTATTTATTTTTCTCCCTGTTTTTCAATCACGCGTCCGAGTTCATTTCAGAAATCAACCTGTTTGATTTCAGGAATCAACTTGTTCGGTTTCAGCCTCAAATAACGAGGTTTAACATATTTTTCACGATAATCCGAGTTTCGGCGAATGCTGGTTTGTGGCACACTGGAACCTCCAAATATCTTCCGTTGGTGCTCAAACTTTGCGTGGCCGCTTTATCTGACCATAGGAACTTTTTATGTGATTTCCGGAGTATTTTATTCCGGGACCCCGGAATCTCGAAAAACCGTGTATTATATATATATACACTTCAATTTCAGCCGTTCGGAAGGTCGTACCGGAACCTGTTTCTTTTTCTCCCCGGTTTTCAATCACGCGTCCGAGCTTATTTCAGGAATCAACCTGTTTGATTTCAGGAATCAACTTGTTCGATTTTAGCCTCAAATAACGAGTTTTAAAACATTTTTCACGATAATCCGAGTTTCGGCGAATGCTGGTTTGTGGCACACCGGCACCCCCAAATGTCTTCCGTTGGTGCTCAAACATTGCGTGGCCGCTTTATCTGACCCGAGGAACTTTCTATGTGATTTTCGGAGTATTTTATTCCGGGACTCCGGAATCCCGAAAAACCGTGTATTATACACTTCAATTTCAGTCGTTCGGAAGGTCGTACCGGAACCGTTTTATTCCTCCCTGTTTTTCAATCACGCGTCCGAGCTCATTTCAGGAATCACCTGTTCGATTTCAAGAATCAACCTGTTCGATTTCAGCCTCAAATAACGAGCTTTAAAACATTTTTCACGATAATCCGAGTTTCGGCGAATGCTGATTTGTGGCACACCGGCACCCCAAATGTCTTCCGTTGGTGCTCAAACTTTGCGTGGCCTCTTTATCTGGCCCGAGAAACTTTCTATGTGATTTCCGGAGAATTTTATTCCGGGATCCCGGAATCCCGAAAAACCGTGTATTATATATATATACACTTCAATTTCAGCCGTTCGGAAGGTCGTACCGGAACCTATTTCTTTTTCTCCCTGTTTTTCAATCACGCGTCCGAGCTCATTTCAGGAATCAACCTGTTTGATTTCAGGAATCAACTTGTTCGATTTCAGCCTCAAATAACGAGGTTTAACACATTTTTCACGATAATCCGAGTTTCAGCGAATGATGGTTTGTGGCACACCGGCACCCCCAAATGTCTTCCGTTGGTGATCAAACTTTGCGTGGCCACTTTATCTGACCTGAGGAACTGTCTATGTGATTTCTGGAGAATTTTATTCCGGGTCCTCGGAATCCCGAAAAACCGTGTATTATACACTTCAATTTCAGCCGTTCGGAAGGTCGTACCGGAACCGTTTTATTCCTCCCTGTTTTTCAATCACGCGTCCGAGCTCATTTTAGGAATCAACCTGTTCGATTTCAGGAATCAACCTGTTCGATTTCAGCCTCAAATAACGAGCTTTAACACATTTTTCACGATAATCCGAGTTTCGGCGAATGCTGGTTTGTGGCACACCGGCACCCCCAAATTACTTCCGTTGGTGCTAAAACTTTGCGTGGCCGCTTTATCTGACCCGAGGAACTTTCTATGTGATTTCCGGAGAATTTTATTCCGGGACACCGGAATCCCCAAAAACCGTGTATTATACACTTCAATTTCTGCCGTTCGGAAGGTCGTACCGTAACCTGTTTCTTTTTCTCCCTATGTTTCAATCACGCGTCCGATATCATTTCAGAAATAACCATGTTCGATTTCAGGAATCAACCTGTTCGATTTCAGCATCAAATAACGAGCTTTAACACATTTTTCACGATAATCCGAGTTTCGGCGAATGCTGCTTTGTGGCACACCGGCACCCCCAAATGTCTTCCGTTGGTTCTCAAATTTTGCGTGGCTGCTTTATCTGACCCGAGAAACTTTCTTTTTGATTTCCGGAGAATTTTATTCCGGGATCCCGAAAAACCGTGTATTATATATATAAACACTTCAATTTCAGCCGTTCGGAAGGTCGGACCGGAACCTATTTCTTTTTCTCCCTGTTTTTCAATCACGCGTCCGAGCTCATTTCAGGAATCAACCTGTTCGATTTCAGTAATCAACCTGTTCCATTTCAGCCTCAAATAACGAGCTTTAAGACATTTTTCACGATAATCCGAGTTTCGGCGAATGCTGGTTTGTGGCACACCGGCACCCCCAAATTTCATCCATTGGTGCTCAAACTTTGCTTGGCCGCTTTATCTGACCTAAGGAACTGTCTATGTGATTTCCAGAGAATTTTATTCCTGGACCCCGGAATCCCGAAAAACTGTGTATTATACACTTCAATTTCAGCCGTTCGGAAGGTCGTACCGGAACCCTTTTTTTCCTCCCTGTTTTTCAATCACGCGATCCGAGCTCATTTCAGGAATCAACCTGTTCGATTTCAGGAATCAGCATGTTCGATTTCAGCCTCAAATAACGAGCTTTAACACATTTTTCACGATAATCCGAGTTTCGGCGAATGCTGGTTTGTGGCACACCGGCACCCCCAAATTACTTCCGTTGGTGCTAAAAATTTGCGTGGCCGCTTTATCTGATCCGAGAAAGTTTCTATGTGATTTCCGGAGAATTTTATTCAGGGACACCGGAATCCCGAAAAACCGTGTATTATACACTTCAATTTCTGCCGTTCGGTAGGTCGTACCGGAACCTGTTTCTTTTTCTCCCTGTTTTTCAATCACGCGTCCGAGCTCATTTCAGGAATCAACATGTTCGATTTCAGGAATCAACCTGTTCGATTTCAGCCTCAAATAACGAGCTTTAACACATTTTTCACGATAATCCGAGTTTCGGCGAATGCTGGTTTGTGGCATACCGGCACCCCCAAATGTCTTCCGTTGGTGCTCAAACTTTGCGTGGCCGCTTTATCTGACCCGAGAAACTTTCTATGTGATTTCCGGAGAATTTTATTCCGGGACCCCGGAATCCCGAAAAACCGTGTATTATACACTTCAATTTCACCGTTCGTTCGAAGGTCGTCGGAACCTGTTTCTTTTTCTCCCTGTTTTTCAATCACGCGTCCGAGCTCATTTCAGGAATCAACCTGCTCGATTTCAGCCTCAAATAACGAGCTTTAACACATTTTTCACGATAATCCGAGTTTCGGCGAATGCTGATTTGTGGCAAACCGGCACCCCCAAAAGTCTTCCGTTGGTGCTCAAACTTTGCGTAGCCGCTTTATCTAACCCCAGGAACTTTGCGTAGCCCCTTTATCTAACCCCCAAATGTAATGAACTCATATTTATATTAGCCTTTTGTAATGACAATTTGATATATTAAAGTTCTTTTCTCCATAGTACAGATTGTCATTTTACAAGTTTTTTGTTTTTTGTGTTTCTTTCAATAGTTGCATTTTATATTTAGAAAAATAATGCCAAATAGCTTTAAAAGCTGAACAGTAACACGTGTACAAATGATAAATAAAAAATGTTACAAGAAAAAAGAATAATGAAAACTACTTTTGAATTAAATTTTTTTTATTGAAAAACAATTAAATTACAGTTATATGGTGATCTCGAAACTCGGGATTTCGCAGCGTTTATATTAACTTTCACAGGCGTAAGTAATAAATGCCACTAGAACTTTTAGCGACATTGGATCTAGCGGCGTAAGACTAAATTCTGTTAAAGCTTTTGGCGGCATTTACAAACGCCGCTAAAGTACATTTTAAAGTCCGTGAAAGTTGTTCTCTGTTGTAGTGGATGACGGAGAGGTTTAGAGAAATCAATTGTGTACGACGGTTGTACATTTCTACGTGTTCTCATTCACGATATGCTACATGCATTACAAAGTTACAATGTACGTGTACATGGTGGAGTTCAATGAATTATACGAGTATATATATATATATATATATATATATATATATACATATATATATATATATATATATACATATATAGAGATTGAATCATGTGAGGCACCCTTCTTAGGGTGAGGCGGCTGGACTCATTTTAAACCATCAGATCTAAGAATTATAGAGTCACCAGATTATGACACGTGTCCCTCTATATACTCCCCAACTAACTCATCATCGTCATTACTCGTTCATTTTTTTTTTTTGCATGTTCCTCTCTCTCTTTCAACTGGATTTCAGCTCACTCTTTTTTCCGCCATTAATACCGAGCTTTCATCGAGCTTCCAACCGCCATTACTATCGCGTTTCATCTAGCTTCCGACCTCCGTTATCGTCCTCAGCTTAGGTACTTTTGATTAATAGTATTCATTTCAATTAATCACTAATATACTTAGCTAATAATTCAATTCCCCTTCACAAATCTTCGAACAAATCCTCAAAATCTAGGGTTTCATCCAATTCTTCTCAATCTCCGACAAAATCAATCGAACAAATCCCCAAATTCCACTTCAATTAACCTAGCTAATAACAGTCCGCTAGAATATTCACAAGTTCACATACATCACTATCATTCTAACCACCAAATTATTAATCATAGATTCCACAGGTCGTATCTCTCTACAACACTCACTAAACTGTTAGTTAATCAATAATCATATACTCATTGATTCAAAGGTTGTATCTTCTCATCCAATCTCTACGCATCTGTTTTTCAACGTGCAAATCTCCCTCTTTCTCTCGGTACATCCCCTTTCATTAATTCTTTCTTTCGCTTGTACCCTTTTTTGTGATTTCCCGTCAAATTGTTTATGTTTAATTTGTCAAGTTTTAATCTTTACAAATACGGTTGTAAGCGTGAAACGGATTTAAAACAACCCGTATATCCAAAAAGTGTTTATATCGTGTTTTGGGTGCGTTTCACGCTTACAACCGTCTTAAAAGAGATTTATTGTTCTTTACAAATTTTGGGTATTTGATGTGCAGATTGATCAATTAAGGGTATCATAAAAAAAAAAAAAAAAAAAAAAAAAAGAAGTAATGGCGGAGGTAATTACTAGGTTGTTATATGAAAATAAGATGAAATCTGAACGAGATGATGTTCTTAGTGCAATTATTCCTCTGTTGAAATTACTGAGCTTAACAATGATTGGATTAATGCGTTTTAGAATCTATGCGTTTAGATTAGATGAACACCTTATTGTAACTTTACCGCAACAATCGATGAACTTCGCATCCGGTTTGCTCTCGAATGCAGATCCTTCCCGTAAGTGTAAAGAGTCTTGCTTTGGGAGTGTAGCAACATTAGCCAATTTCATGACTTCTGGGGATCACAATGATCGCTCCTTTGATGCTCACTGAACAGTGGAGGTCATCTCTCTTGCCTTTTTTCCAATACTAAAGTTCTTCTACCGAATTCTCTCTTGCCTTTTTTCCAATACTAATGTTTAGTCTGCAAAGGTTAGCTTAATTACCCGGTAAATCAATGAGTGCTAATAGGCCTAGTACTCATGAGTCATGATCGGGCTTTGAAACTCATCAAAGATCAAAGATGCTTTTGCGGCTCACTTTACACTCAAAAAGATATTGTTTTAGTCTATAAAAAACTTTGCCTCACAATTTAGGTAACGGATTATGGAAGTATTGAATTTAATCTTAATCGCTGGCGCTCATCTGGTTCTTATGTTGTTTACAGGGACCTTCGCTCTATAGACATTGTTTTGTGCTTTTACCAGATGCGAAGTTCATGTTTTAAATGGCATGTTCATGGATAAATAGCATATTGTCAATACTTTTCAGCTTAACTGTGGAATCTTAATAAATGGAGATAGGGGTGTCTTGGGATGTTAACATGGAATTTTAAGGCATTTACATATGTAATTTAACATTGGACTAACCCGAATGCGAGAGGTTTTCTACTATACCCGAAAAGGGCTACACATGCACCGACTCACCGAGCCTTGTTAGTGCTAGTTTGGGTTGAAAAATTCTTATCTACGAGTATAAGTTGTTATTTGTCTACTTTCATATCGGATTTGGCCATTGTCGTCTATTAGCTCAAAAGGTAGAGCAATGTGTTATTGCACATGGTGTGGGTTCGAGCCCCACATAGACGAACATATATAAAGCACTAGTTACACTTTGTAGTAACATTAGTTGTTCTATGTGGTAACAATAATTATCGAACAAAGTGATGCTAGCTAAGAATAACACTAGTTATTTGATAATGTAACATTGTTTCGTATATATAATAACACTTTTTTATTTGATAAAGTAACACTTATGTTACATATATTGATAATAGAAGCTCATGTAGGAATTGAACCTACATCCTTTATGCAATTGCACAAATGCTCTACCAATTGAGCTAATGAGCTAGTTTAGTAGAAACTGAATATTCCACCAACACACTACAGTTGATGTAATGGCCACAATATAAGTTTATAAGTCACCACTTCACCCGAGTATTCGAGTCATATGTTTCTCATGTTATTCCAAAGAGCATGTAGTGTTTATTCCAAAGAACTTGTCATGTTATCACATAGAGTAACCGTGTTATTCTATTAACTTGTTACGTTATTCCATAGAGCCAAATAATATTCCGTGACACAAAAGCCAGGTATTATAACACAATATCCTATTATGATAACATAGTTATAGTTACGGATTATAAAGCGCGAAAAACCAATTCTAATGATCTGAAGACAAACTAGTTCCGTCGATGACCGTATAAGGCACATTATATGCATTTAAAATCTGAATAAGGTATGAGATTCACAAAATAAGGTCTGAGATTCACCAAATAAGGAAAAGAGCAAAAAAGGTGATTTTAAGACCAAGTTTCACAAAACAAGCTCTAAGATTCACTCAACAAGATCTCGAGATTCACAAAACAAAGTCCGAGATTCACCGAATAAAGAAAAGAGCAAAAAAGGTGATTTTAACCACTTATGATGACCAAGTTTCACAAAACAAGCCCTAAGATTCACTAAATAAAGTATGAGATTCACAAAATAAGGTCTGGGATTCACCAAATAAGGAAAAGAGCAAAAAAACGTGATTTTAACCACTTATGATGACCAAGTTTCACATAACAACCTCTAAGATTCACTGAACAAGGTCTGAGATTCACAAAACAAAGTCTGAGATTCACCTAATAAAGAAAAGAGCAAAATAGGTTATTTTAACCAATTATGATGATCAAGTTTCACAAAACAAGCCTTAAGATTCACTGTATAAGATACGAGATTCACAAAATAAGGTCTGAGATTCACCAAATAAGGAAAAGAGCAAAAAACGTGATTTTAACCACTTATGATGACCAAGTTTCACAAAACAAGCTCTAAGATTCACTTAACAAGGTCTGAGATTCACAAAACAAAGTCTAAGATTCACCTATTAAAGAAAAGAGCAAAATAGGTGATTTTAACCACTTATGATGATCAAGTTTCACAAAACAAGCCTTAAGATTCACTAAATAAGGAATGAGATTCACAAAATAAGGACTGAGATTCACAAAATAAGGCAAATAACAAAATAGGTGATTTTAACCACTTATGATGACCAAGTTTCACAAAACAAGCTCTCAGATTCACCGTACAAGGTCTGAGATTCACAAAATAAGGTCTCGGATTCACCAAATAAGGAAAAAAGCTAAAAAGTAACAACAAAAAATTCTACTATAAAGTTCCCGAAATAGAAACTAAGTCAGAAAACATCAAAAGTGCAAGATAGGAGATTAACAAATAAAGTTCCACAATATTAGCATATAAGGTTCATAATCTCTGCCACAAACCAAGTTTCAGGATCTTATAGTCTATATTTCAATAAATAACCTACTAGATTCAAATAATTAGCTCTTATATTTACAAAATAAGCACTCTGATTCACAAAATAGACAATGTTAAACAATCTTTGCCACAAACCAAGCTTCATAATCTTATAGTCTATATTCACTAAATAACCTATCAAATTCACATAATTAGCTCTTATATTTACAAAATAAGCTATCTGATTCACAAAATAAGGAGAATAGCAAAACAATCTCAAAAAAATAACATCTCAAATTCATAAAAGATTGATGTTTCTTCGGTTCAATTAGTAAGTTTTGCCAAAATAATAAGAATTGCAGATAATAAATAATGAAGATAAGGACACAAATCAAAAAGAAAACGTCAACTTGTTCAACAAAAAATTAAATAAGCAGTTGAGATACCTTCGAACAAGATAATCATGAAGGATTAATTCCGCAATAGTCGGCGTTAATTGAGAGTAGTGACGCCATTCAATTGAAGATGAAAATTTGGGGATTTTTGAACAAGTCATTGCAGAGTTTCTCAGTGGAAGTGGTGGAACATAGGAAGGCGAAGAAATTCACTTGGAAGTCAAATTCACACGACGGTTTATTTCTAGTTGACATTAATAAGGTAGTAATTTGGTGAGACCGGCCGCCTCGCCATAATGAGGTGCCTCACCGGATCCGGCCTCTGTATATATATATATATATATATATATATATATATATATATAGAAATGAGATCAAGTGAGTCCCTTAGTATAGGTGAGTCCCATGAGTCCTAATCTAAACCATTAGATTAGAACAAAATCAATGGTTAAAATTAAATCTGAAAATAAATGGTCTATATAAAAACTCAACAAACCCTAAATCAATTCATTTTACCACCTACCTCTTCTCTCTCTTCCTCCATTTTTCTCTCTCAATCTCTCATCACTCACCAACCAACCCTAAACACTCACCAACCCACCCACCTTACAACCACCGACAACAACCACAACAAAGTGCACTCCACCACGTACGCCGCCTCTCTCCTCGTCCGTCCTCCTCTCTCAACCGCCGCCACCAAAGAACCGCCACCTACTTCCTCCTTTCTCTTTTTTTTTTTAGATCTAAGCAATGGAGTGGTTTTTTGTTGGTGGTGGTTGGAGAAAACCGCCACCTCCATCCTTTCTTTCTTTTTTTTTATCCCGAGGCCGCCTTCCTCCCCCCTCTTCTGCCTCCCTCGGCCGTGACCCGCCGCCTCCATCCTTTTTTTTTTTTTTTTTTTTCTTTTTTTCATATCTGAGAAAGTGTTGTTGGTGGTGGTTGGATATCTATGGTTGGTGGTTTTTTGTGGTCGTTCTGCTTTTTTTTTTCATGGTTGTTGGTGAAGGTAGTGGTGGTTGTGGGTGGTTATTAATATAAAGAGTGGTTGTTGGTTGTTGTGGTTCGTGTGGGTGGTTGTTGTTGGTGATGTCGGGTGGGGTGTGTCAGGTTTTTTTTTTTTTTTTTTTTTTTTTTTTTTTTTTTTCAGATTTACGTGGGTAAGGGTGTGGTGGTGGGTCAGGTTGGCGGTGTTGGCGTCGTGGTGGGTCGTGGTGGATGTTGGTGGTTATTGCCTATCTTAAAAGTTTCGACTTGTAAATATTAAAGTTTCGACTCCAAGTATTAAAGTTTCATTCATGTAACATTAAAGTTACAATCAAAATTTCACATGGACTGAAGTGTTGGTTTGGTGATAATGGATTAAAGTTTCAAAGATATGGACCAAGTTTCATTATTATTGGCTAAAGTTTCACATGACATGGACTAAAATTACATTCCTAAGCAACCGTTTAAATTACACTACATAAATTCAAATTAGTATAATTTTAAAATCATATAAAAAAACAAAGTTTCAAAAATTATGATTAAAGTTGCAAGCGTAATACATTAAAGTTACGTTAATAAAATTATAATATTTACATAAAAATTTTAAATCAAGAAAATTAGTTAAATTCAAATTTTTATATTAGAAAATGTCTAAAAAAATTAAAGTTTTAATTTTTAGCATTAAAGTTTCACTCGTAAAATATTAAAGTTATATTTATAAATCAGTAAAATTAAATAAATTTAAATTTTTATATTAAAAACTGTCTAAAAAAAATTAAAGTTTCAATTTTTACCATAAAAGTTTCACCCGTAAAACATTAAAGTTATATTTATAAATTAATAAAATTAAATAAATACAAATTTTTATATTAAAAATTGTCTAAAAAAATTAAAGTTTCAATTTTTACCATTAAAGTTTCACCCGCAAAACATTAAAGTTACACTCAAAAATCAATTTTATATATTTAAAATAAAATTTTATAACATAAATTTAAATTTTTATTTACAAAATAACCTTAAACTTTAAAGTTGTAATTATAAAGAATTAAAGTTACAATCATAAATTAAAGTTTCATTTATAAAACATTAAAGTTTTCATCTTAAAATTTTAAAATCTCAACCATCCATCTTAGTTGATCAATGGCTAGGATTAGGACTTAGTGGACTCACCATTTTAGGTGGACTCATTTGAACTCCTCTCTATATATATATATATATATATATATATATATATATATATATATATATATATATATATATATTTGGTTCATTGGATTAGCCTATTAGCTATGGATAAAGGGATCTAATATCTTTATGAAGATGTTAGTACATGGAATTTGTTCCATAAATTTCATTTGAAAAATAACATACAAATATAATCAAATAAGGTGACTGGGTAAATAAAATACAGTCGGAATTTGAGAGTGAGAGACAGTATAACGACATTATAATATAATAATTTAGGAGGTTACTCTAGAGGTGATATCAGTGGCATTTACGTACTAATATTACTAGCGAAGTTTTAGACGTTATCTTATACTCTATAATTGAGGGTTCCGAATTTATATTTATTTGGAACGGTTACGTTGTACTGGTATTATTATATATTATTATATTGGATTTTAGTCTATTTGACTAGTAGGTTTTACTTCCGGTTTGTAAAGTTTTGCCCTGGGTTTAACCGTAAGTATTGTCTCATCTTATTATTGCTTACATTTATTTAATTTTACGATTTACTTGTTGATTAATTACTTCCATTGTGCGTGGTAGATTGACGCTAATTTCCCAACAATATTTGACAAGGAGCAATTATATACTAACTTGTTCAAGTAATGTAGCTCCTTATTGATATTGGGTGTTAAAAACAAATTCGTTGCTCTTTCTACAACGGTATGTACCACATACTCTGTATTATTTATTTGTTTTTATTCGCATTATTTCGGACCCAAAATCAATTTTGGAACATGGTCTCGCAAATTCATTCCATGACACCCTTAACAAGCTTCACAATTGTGATTACACTATATGAACATATAAAATTGCAAAATATTTCGAGTAACAAACAATAACACTTGTAAGTGGTAAACTTGTAATAATTCTCTCAAATGATTGTCAATAATATTTTACACGGTGAAATTCCTTATATAGTAATTACACATCACGCAAATTAGTTAAACCACGGACCTTACAACAAAATTAAATTACTGGAAATAATATTTATCTTATTCTTAATCTCAATCAAGTCCAGACCCGTTTGCATGGTTTAACAGTATTAACCTTAAAAGTTAAATCATGCATGCATGCATGCAATAACAAGTACGTACCCCCTTTAGGCTTTAACCCCAACACCATAACTCAACGTAACACCATTCTTCTCATACGATCTCGGACTATAAATCGGGTGCCCCAAAGCCGTATCATTCAAGTACCCGTTTATCTCCTTTTCAAACCTATCCATAGCCAAAGCCGGTAAATAAATCGGCACCAAAATTCCACTTTCGCCCTTACTATTTTTAGAAGCCAAATAAAAGCTCCCATATCCTGGGGTGGGCCCACCCATAAACCCTCTTGCGGGGCCGCCTTGTACGGGCGGTCCCCACCCGAAGTCGAAGCTGTCAAGCTTAAGCTTGCTGACGTCGGACACGGTAAATGTGTGGGACCTAGTGGTTCGGGGTTTATCGTTAACCACTAAAAAGTCAGCGACTGACTTGACGTACTCCTCGTTGACTTTATTTTTAACCAATTTAACTTGGTCAACGGCGTAACCAATAGGGTTTCGGGTCAGCAAGCCGGCGTTTGATATAGTTACGGGTGTGGCGATACCATTACCGTAGAACCCGGCAGGTAGGGGCGGGTTCTTGTATTTGTGTCGAGTATTCATGTAGAGTCGTAGCCGAACTTCCTCGTCAGGACAAATCCGTAACGCTATGGTGCGGCTCCGCCAGATTACGGCGGTCAAAATTTCGAATGTTGAGGAGGATTTTTGGTGGGCTGGAAGCGAGCGACGTAGAGCTGCAATCTCATTTGCGCCTGTGAAAAACAACAGATGAGTACGTTAAGAATAGATCTATAATCGTCCAAATTAATTCGTTGCGACGAAATTAATATTATGTAAACGGATTCATTACCGGACAAAAAAAAAATTGTACATATATAAATAATGTTAGGGATCAAAAGTGATTTTATACGGGAAAATTGTCCCATGTGAAAAATTGTGAAATAGTGTCCATACTTTGACTTGACAAAAAAAAAAGCAAGTTAGTCAACTACAAAAATTAGGAAGTCTATAAAATATATACTTTGACTTCACCAACAAAAAATAGAAAGTCAACAAGTCAACTAGATAAAAATAGGAAGAAAATTTGTACATTTTATATTTTATTAATGGTTAAAAGTTTCAAAAATTTAACATTTAAAATAGTAAATGGATAGAATAAATAGATGTGTAAGGCTAAGGCGTATTAGCTAGATGAAAGACATACCAAAGAAGAACGCCTTATGAACCAAATCATCACTAAATGGTATATCGGGAATTTGATCAAACTCTGGGTGCTCACAAGTGATTTGTGGTGGATCTCGAGCACGGATCATGTCGCGTTTCCAAATCGGGTAGATTGATAAAAATTGGGCTCCACGAGCCAACTCTCCGACTGCATTTAAGAATTGAGCTAGACCTGACCCGTCTGCCATCACATGATTTATTTTGTGTGTCAATATGAACCCTCCACATTTAAGCCTAGTTACCTGATAAGAAAATCAAAAATAGTTAGTGATAAATCCACAGTTTAGTTCGTAGAGAGTCTCATGTAAAACCGTTCAGTTTAGATTGAGATATTTAGGGTAAATTAAATAAATGATCGTAATGAAGAGAGTAATACCTGAATGAGAACCAAAGGGGAGTTAAGAATCCCATCATAACCATCAAGTTCATCATAAAGGAGTTCATCAATACAAGGAATAGGAGGATGAAGTTGAGCTTCACTAAACTCATCTAAACTAACCTCCGCATCCGCCTCCGTAAACATAACCCCTTCGGCGTTACACTCTACCACCAACTTATTCCCCTCTTTCTTCCTTAGCCGCCCGGCTAACGGGTAAAACGGTACTAAGGCTTTGCTTACAGCCTCCTTGATCACTCTGGCAGGGTCTGCGCCAAGCATACTTGGCGCAGACCTGTAAAACTGGATGCCAGGTACGCGCATCCAGAGGCCAGGTTGGTCATCGATGTCTGATAACTCTTTGAACTCGTAACGAGTTGGCGCAGCCGGAGTTATTAACTCTGGCGTTTGCCTAGTCACCTTAAAAACTAGGGTTGTTTTGTTGCTCATGGTGTTTCTTGCCTCACTATTATGGTATAGAGTACTAAGGAATTTTAGTTTGTATATAAAAATATGATGTTTTGTTGATAAGAAGGTAGAGTATAACGAGGGTATATATAAGTACAAAATAGTTGAGGGTTTGGTGATTAGAAAATTCAATAAAATAGGCCGCAACGACGTTCACATCACTTTTAGTTCAACATGCATGAAAATTCTAAGAAAGTGTGATCATTTATCTATTTTTTTTTTATTTTTTTAATAGGGCCAAATATGAAAATTGAGATGTGGTTGAAGTCTTGAAGAGAGTTGGTTGGATTACTCTTGGTAATAAGAAGAAAATGATTCGGATATGTTATTTTGGATTTAAAGTCACTATTTTAAATTTTACTTAAGATTTTATATGTTTAGTTTAAAAAAGTTAAAATTTTATATGTTCAGAAAGTTCGGTCCAATTCATATTCACTTTCCAAAAAGTTCAGATCCCTATAAATTTCAATTAGTCTTACTTACAACCGTTAAGTTACAATGAAGGGGTGAAAGCACCATCATCGCCCTCAAAAAAGTTTAGTTTAGAAAATTTTTGGTTACAAATACCGTGCAATTTTTATTGGATAAGTTCAAAAAAGTTCAATTGAAATCATACTTAAATTCAGTTCAAAACCTATCTTCAGTTCTGAAAAGTTCAATTTAATCCAAAAAATAAAGCCAAAATGGACATTACCAGGTACTCAGGTAGTAATACTGAATTTTAGTATCCCATTTCATCTATGGGATGTGGGATTATTTATACAAGTGAATGTAAGATTTGTAAGAGGGCGATATCGAATTTCCTTACTCTTCTGGTCACTCTATATGATTCTCCGATAACAAATTTATTAGACTTTTAAAAATTAATATTTCAACCATCGCATAAGTATCTATGACTTTTTTACGTAGTGTATATATTAGAAAATAATCATTCTTTCATATTTTAATGGTGCGAGATAAATACGCATCATGCATGTGTTAAAATAATATGGAATGTCAATTTTTCTTCCTTTTTCTTGCTTTACTTTCTTGCTAGGTTCGTGGGTTGTGGAATTCCTCATGTGTTCCGGCCTTCCGGGTATTCACGAATTTGTGAATATGTATATGGTGATGTAAAAACATACTCCGTTTATTTCAATTATTTATTTACTCTGTATCTTTCATTTTATTTATAAAAGGTATTTTAATCAAGAGAAACAGATAATTGAGCATAAAGCTAAGAGTGTACGGAATAATTATTTATAAAACAAAAAAAAGTCTCAACATATAGCTAAGAGAGTACGGAGTAATCAAGATTAACAGATAATAGAGAATTGTTTATTTTTAATTAATTTATTCACACGGAGTAAAAAAGTAAAAAAAATAATTGAAACGTAGGAGGTAGAGCTGGACATTGGGCCGGGTCGGTGCGGGCCAGGCCGGGCTGGTGGAGAGGGAGCTCGAGCCCACAAAACGGGCTGAGAGTGTGCAGGCTGGGGCAGGCCGGGCTGGGAAAATTATGGCCGTAAACCGGTCCGGTTGGGGGAAATGGGCTAAGAAAAAGGGTGGGCCAGGCGAGCTGGGTGGTGTGGGCTGGGGTAGAGGGAGCCCGGTACCGGCCTGGGTATAGGTGCAAGCTGGCTGGCTGAGGAAATCTGGACTAGATTGGGCGGGCCGGGCTAATCTGGGTCGGGCTGATCCTCACCAAAGTCCACCTCTAGTAGGAGGTAATAAATATAACAATGAGATGACTAATATTTATATTTATATCCATGTAGTTTTAACAACGCTAATTTTAACCAAAAGTATAATAAAGTTTTACATTAAGGCTTTGTTTGCCAAGACACTTTAGTTAACTTATTTGACCAAAATTTTAGATACCTGATTTTCTTGCAAGTGTTTGGTAAGTAACTTATTCGGAAAATGCACGCGGTGCCCTTGAACTTTCGACTTTTGCCCGAAATACCCAATTTTTTGTTCCGGAAAACTTAAAGAGGCTATAACTCGTGTTTACGAGCTCAGAAAGTGACGACTTTTTTTTCAAATTGATTATCTTTTCGAGGTCTACGACTTGAAAAAAAAATTGTCGCGTTTGGAATTCGTGACAGAGAGAGATGGTCACTCAAAGTTTGTTCGGTAAATAAAACTTTGACGTACAAAAACTCCTAGCTACGGGATCCAAATACGACAATTTTTTTTCAAATCGTAGTTCTCGGAAAGATAATCGATTTGAAAAAAAAAATTATCACTTTCTGAACTCGTAGACACGGGTTATAACCTCTTTAAGTTTCCGGAACAAAAATTTGGGTATTTCGGGCAAAAATCGAAAGTTCAAGGTCACCGCGTGCATTTTCCCTAACTTATTTGATCAAATAATCTACCTGAAATGAAATGCTACTTCAGGTAACATTTGAGAAATCAGATAACTGAAATGACTTATCTTCCATTTTTTTACCCTTTAATCTATAATATTAAATAATTATCATATTCTTTTACGTCATTTTACCAAAATCAGCTATCTTTTCAGCTAGTTTGCCAAACACATTTTTATCTAATCAGTTACCTTATCAGCTCCTAATTTTCAGCTGCCTTATCAGTTATCTTTTCATATTTCATTTAACTTTTCAGTTTTGGGCTACCTTTTCAAATTTCAACTACCTTTTTAATTAATTGTCTCAAACAGAGCCTAACTACTTTCAAGTTTCATCAGTGGCTAGTCTACACTCCAAAGAGACGCTGCTACCAGCCTCCACTAATCCAATCTCTGTAACGAATATAATACACTCTATATATGTTAATTTAACTCTCGTTTACCCCAATTAAAACACGAGAAAGTTGTATAGCATTTTAAATAATCACCAGATCAAAGAACGTCTAGTAGTTAAGATACATAGTACGAGCATTTAAATTTAACTCTAGTTTACATATTATGAAGTTCATTTTAATTTAACTCTAGTTTATATAGTATGAGTAGTTTAGCCATGTACAACAATTTACAATAACTTTTCCAACTCACTAAATAATTACAATAAATATAATATAACAAATTCTATAAAATTATTATTATACGTCATACAACGTGAACAATTAGTCTCATTATAAACGAGTATATCTGTCTAAAGATATAGACGGGTCAAATATATCACCACTTTTCATAATAAGATTAACCTTCACCATCCCACTTGTTGTTTATCTTATTATGAAAGTGATGTCATATTTGACTCGTCTACAACTTTAGACGGATAGTGTTCATCTAAAGTACGATTTTGTGCATACAACCACACATATTTGATAATTTGTGTTAATAGAGCGTCATTTTCTTATATTAATTACATCGTACGATAGAGAGTTGGCAGTTCACAAAGGGATGGCCAAGTCAATAAAAGAAAGAAAAAATTGGCAATTTTGTGTTTGAATAATTCGTCCGTCAAAGATTGACTATATACACTTGTAAGTTGTAATTCTAGTTTCTTATTCCTGTTAATACTGACCATTATCGAAGGTCAATTGGAATATTGGATGAGGGGGTCCCTAGAGTTTGGGCACTAGGCCACTAGGGCCGGTAGGTGTTGATGTGAATGTCGATTTCATAAATTATAGAATAAGATCGTTTTGCTGTGTACAACCGGTTCTTCTATTACGAAGTATTAGTTATAGATAGATACATGAGTCAAAATATACTGGTTAGGGAGGCGAAATATTCCAGCGGAGGCAAACAGGTAACACGGTAAGATAAACTCGGAATTTTTTTCGAAACTTTTTAACTAAAAAACGCGAAATTTTTGAAATCCAGTGCGGCGAGCACCCATGCTAGTCAGTAGTCTCCCTAGATCCACCACTGATTGTTGACTTATATAATTGTCTCCCATTGTAAAACCTTCTTACACAATAACTAGTTGTCCAACTTAAAAATCGATCATCTTTATTTCCGAAAAGAAATAAAGGAATCATGAGATCAACTGGAAAAGAACTCACGAACACTTTGAGGGTGCTCCGGGCCGGATGCCATTTCTGCTCTTGTTACTTCGGAGTTCCTGTCCGATTTCAGTTAATCTATTAATGTAAACCCTTTTCTCGATAAAAGAAGAGCTGATCCGCATGATCAAGATCCAAAAACCGTCGACATTAAAAACATTCGAAAGTGTCCACGAGGATCGTGATAAAATTTACGAGAGTACTACTAATGCAATAATCAAATGGAAGAGCGGCTGAGGGAGATATATTTAGCCGGTAGGCAAAGCCACAGCACTGGCGGCCGCGACCATAAAGTAATAACTCAAACTCGAGTTTCTTTATAAGTTCTATTCATAACAATATCCAAAAATCTAACAAACTTGTCACCTTGGTTTGCATATGCATTATGCTTGTATAGCTACGAACTTGAAATGCATTTTTCGATGGAAAAGCATGAAACCGAGAAAAACGAGACATCATAAAACCTCTGGTATTCTATATCCTCGTTTAGACTTCCGCCTTTTCTGCCTCTGGCTTATTAACTTCATACTCGTCGTAGTCATCATCATCGTCCTCGACTTCTCCATCCTCATCGGCGTAAATGCTTGCTTGGGATAAACCGCCTGAATCACCCTTTCCGAAGTCCTCAGCTAAAAAGTCAAACCCAAATTTCGACCGAGGAAACTTGCTTAGATCGCTTTTTTGATCGTTCACGTAGCTAATCCCGTACTTTGATTCCCGGTGTTTGACAAGGATCCATCGTAGTAACCGGTCTTCCTTGTTCAAGTAATGTAACTCCTTGTTGATATTGGGTGTTGCCATCATTGTCATTTGCATGAGTTGACCCTGCACGGCGAGTAAAAATTACTCCGTAAGAAACAAGGAAATTGAAACGTGCCACATCTTAATGTTACACAAAAAGAATTGATCGAGATTCAAAATTTTATTAGTTGATATTTATTTACGACATTTCTAATGTAAAACATAATGCTTATACCGTTTCACAATACATATTAACAAAACTTTTCGAAAATGTAGAGGCCAATTTCAGTTGTATTACTCAAAGCAAGACCAAAAACTCAAGGACTATGCCCTAAGGTTAAGCAGTCACAAAAATTTACTGATCTTCTACAACTATGAGGACAATACATTCCCTAGATAGTTGATAGGGGACGCCGGGACGGAGCATATTCACCATTCACAGAATTTGAAAACAGAATTCAAGTCAAGTGACTCATGTAGCTTCAATCTCTATTCCTAATATATGAAAGCGATATTACAGGTATTTGCCCCAGAAAAGTAGGACATTCAGTACACACAAACTGACAAACATACACGGGAGGAGATTGACTAAATACTCCAAAAACTCGTCTACGATATATGCAAGAGTCGACTACAACCAAGCCGTCAGATTATTCATAGTCATTCTCCACTTTTGGCTTTACACACTTTTTTATTATCCTACTATGCACAAAAATTGCGAACAAAGTTGCACATTCAACGGCCTGGGAAACTAATATATCATTTATAACACTTCAAAAGCCAGAGGTCACAAATTCATTGTTTAAGTGGTCTATGAGACACAAAGCTTGTAAAATGGTACGCAATACTAACCCTTTGTTTGAATGTAGCGATTCGAAGGGAAAGGGAGGATGACAATTTCCCTTATTTTAGTTAACAAGTGAGGTCAGAAGCAAACACGAAGAACTATTTACCTTCCACCAATAAGCTAAATAAAACTCACATGGAAAAAACTTGGAATATGAGTCGCATTGTAGTAATCTATTTTCCTCGCACCTTTACATTTTCATTGAGTCGTCGAGTCGGATTTTTGGCCATGTGCCCGGGGTTGTAATTTCCCATTCGCGATTTGTTTGCTTCTTTTATCATTTTCTAATCAAATCAAGCAAAGGGCAAAAGTGGAGAGCAGATATTACGAGAACACTAACTATTCAAGTGCAGATGTTACTCAAGGAAAAGGTGCTCTAATTATTTGTATAGTCCGTCTTTCCCGATCATTTACTTTTGTTTTTGGCATAAAGTCAAGGAGGAGGAAGGAAACAGTTGTGGCTAAGTGGCTAGTGCTACATGTGGACCAAATAGTACTAATATGCAAGTGGATTGATATTTCAAAACATCCACAAAATAGAAAGGTAAGCAAACGCTTGAAACACCGCAAAACAAAATAGGTAAACAAACGACTACATGAAGAGAGTATATGATATCAATCTCTCACACTTGAAAGTCTCTTTTCATAGTAAACATATTGGCATTGCCTACTGAAAGAAACCATATACTCTTAATCTTCACATAAATGCGATAGAGTGAATAAATAGCTACCAACGGTCGACCCTTTATTCTAATCCTCAAACAAGCAAGATTAAAAGATACGCAGGTGTCAGGAACTGAGACTCAGCCGCTCAGTTCAACAAACAACATTTTGAACAATTAAAACTCAAAAGCACCTGAAAATAATCAAAATTAAGCACACAAACGAACACAAATTTGCTAAGTTTGATGGATGAGAATAACACAACCCACTTAAATCGACTAAAACATAGTAATTTTGAAGCAAACCTGGAAATATCTTCCATCAAGCTTCTTTATACCATAACCAAGTTCAACTTGCTGAAATGACTTGATGTCAGTAATTATGCCATTTCGAGCATACACATGCTTTCCCACCCGAGAAATCAAATCCACTATAGCCTCCTTCTTCACATGGGGTTTCAGTAGCATCACACAATCATACAACGGCATTATTGCCACCCCTTTTCCTCTACAATTTCTGGCAGCTAAATGAATCTACATCAGCAAAAAACGACATGAATCAACACCAAATTGATTATGACTCATCTCCAAATTGGTATATTATACCTGGATTTGAATTGAACTAAAACACGGCTTTCTATTCAATATTACAAGGTATGAAATGCATAAAAAAACACATTCAAACACATAACATTAGATAAAAAATGTAACCTAGGATCAAACTCATAAAGAAAATAATCACATAATAACAAAAGATTAAATCTTTTCAATAGTACACTCTGAAACACTGAAAAACAAGAAGAGGGTATTAAGAAGAAACACCAAATAGAATATAAACCATCTTCAAATTGGTAAAACTATACCGGGATTTTTGCGGCTCAACAACATCATTACCCTAGTGCCTCAAGGACTCCCACAAATTGCGCGCTAAGGGGTGTTGGACGTACACATCCTTACCCTTGTGCTAACAACAAAAATAGACCGTTTTGGAATGATCCAAGATAACGCAAGATTGAATTAAACACGAAGAGACAGTGTCTGAAACTCTGAATTGGTAAACTATACTGGGATTTGAGCTAGAAACCAAATTTTCCAACGTATGAAATGCATAAAAGAACAGTCAACACATACCATTAAACAAAAAATGGTAACTTTGGATCAAACCCTTAAAAGGAGACGATCACATAATAATGAAAGAATGAATCTTTTCAATAGCACACTGTGAATCAGTAAAAAAAACAAGAAGAGGGTATTAAGAAGAAACACCAAATTAAATATAAACCATCTCTAAATTGGTAAATTATACCGGATTACCGGGATTTTAGCTCTCAACAACAACATTACCCTAGTTCCTCAGAGACTCCCACATGTTCCGGGGTAAGAGGGGTCGAATGTACGCACCCTTACCCTTGTACTAGCAACACAAAGAGGCGGTTTCCGAATGACCCGAGATAACGCAAGATCCAATCAAAAACAAAGAGACAATTCCTAACCATATCAGAAACAACCTAGACGGTTCTAAAGGATGATTCATGTCAGCCGACCCCAAATCATTTTGGGATTAAGGCTTTGATGTTGTTGTTGTTGTATCAGAAACACCCTAACCGGAATACACCATCCTATTGCCTCTGCTCTCCTATATCAAACTGGGTAACCGGCTACCTATTTAGCAAGTTACCTTCCCTAATTCTTTTAACCATATCACCCTCCAACCCACTCACCTGCCCAACTCTAATTCCTAACCATATCAGAAACACCCAAACCGCTCCCATCCAACAGCTGCCAACACTACAACTACCGCCAACACCACAACCATCTACATCCACCATAACGACACCACCTCTATGAGCACTCCCACCGTTTTCGGTCCCTCTAAACCTTCATATCAACTCCAAAGTCACAAGTTTTCTTCTATTTTGCACATAAACAAGCTCAAAATCCTTTGTTTTTAATCCAAAAATGGGTGCCAAATTAAGCAAAAACTCAAATGAAACAAAATGGAGCAACAAAACACGAACACCGAAATCAATAATCGAAAAATCGTTTATATTGTAGAGTAAAGCAAATTGAATGGTGAAAGCAACAACCAAACATTTGACTAAGTAAAGCACCTAATCTTTCGGCGATCTGCAGCAAAACATTTGGTGCCTCGTGTATTCTGAGTTAAATTAAAGTTCGGATTATTACGAGAAGACGATTATTACTATGAAATAAACCTAAATAAAATTATGTAACTTTGGATCAAACCCATAAAGAAAACAATCACAATATAACGAAAGATTGAATCTTTTCAATAGTACACTATGAAGTATGAATCAATGAAAAATGAGAAAAGGGTTTTAAGAAAATCCCCAAATCCTTAAACCCAATTAAAACCCTTCAATCAAAACAACAAATTAATGAACTGTAACCCTAATTAGTACATGAAAGACTAAAAATTGATGAATTAAAAATTGGGTAAATGCATAAATAAAGAAGAATGTAAAAAATTGTACCTGACTTTTGTGAATATCTTGAACAAAATTTGTTCTTCAACAATTTAGCAATGAAGTACAGTTATGTCGAGTGTTTTGATTTTAGTCTTGGTGGGTCGAATAAATGGGCTAAATTTTGATTTTGGAGTATCCTTATTCGATACGGATTTTCCATTCGTATATCCAAAAGCCGTATATACGGTATTTGGTTTTCAATTTAACTTATGTAATTTTATGATTTTTATTTTCATTTTCTTTGGTGATTTTATGATTTTTATTAATAATTTAAAAGAGTATTAAATTGTATAAGAGTAAATAACTTAAAAATG
Source organism: Silene latifolia (assembly GCF_048544455.1). NCBI lineage: Eukaryota > Viridiplantae > Streptophyta > Magnoliopsida > Caryophyllales > Caryophyllaceae > Silene > Silene latifolia. Next base: position 151,059,573 of record NC_133528.1, on the reverse strand, counting down.
TACCAGAGTAATAACACTAATAAGACTAAGTTAGAGATATAATCGATGCTTCATTGTTTTACGAAATTATTTTAATGTTTTTTATTAAAAAAAGGAACCGTATAACCAAATTCAAATTTTGTCGATACGGTTTTTAATAAACCGTATCGTATATACGGAAATCCATATAATTGAAATCGTATACGTATAATAAAACCGTATCATATATTTTTGCTCAGCCCTAATAAGGATCATCAACCCGTCCCAAACCCGCTAACATACATGTCCATGGGCCAAAAAGAGGATACAAAGCCCGAACAACCAACCACGCAACTAGCCCCAAACCTACACAAAACCTAAAGTCGTGTTTAATTATCTCTATATTGAACTCATAACTCATAAGTCAATCCCATTATATTTTTATATAAAAATAAAATGTTGCAAAGATATGATCTACTGATCTAGGGTCTATTAGTAGTTTACTACCAGTCATTAGGTGCATCGACAGAGCTACATAGCTGGGGTTGTTCAGTTAGTCCGACCGAGCTCATACCTACGGGCCAAATTTTTTTAGCCCGTCTAGCTTGTGGGTCGGGCTACTACCATTGCTTCCTTAGCTCAGCCCAGTCCAACACCAAGAAATAAGAAGGCCTAGCCTGACCCGCTTTGGCTTGTTACTTAGTGGGCTAGGCTCGAGCTGGAAGAAGCAGGCACGATGGTGGCTCGCTCGGTTCCATATTTGGGTCGTGTCTGGCTGCAGTCACCCAACTCGACCTACTAAATATCACTATGTGTAGTGTTGTCTAGGGAGATATATATTACTCCACTTTTGCGACTATTTACACTTTTTTAAGCTCAAAGTGATCTATTTACGAATAAATTTCGAAAGAATGAAATAAGTACTACGGCTATTTACACTTTTTTATATAATAAATTGATAATGGTCTTCTACACATACTTAAAATTTTATGAATTTGGAATCGATCGACTGTGGTAAACTCCCTTTTTTAAGCTCAAAGTGATCTACTTTCATGCAACCGGAAGTGTATTACCCAAGGTCTTGATAGAAATGAAGTTAATCTGGCAAGAACTCAGACACAGCTTTCTCTAATGCCATAAAGTTTGTAAATTTGAATAAAATGCCAAATGACCTCCTAAATTCATGAAATTTGGTGACAAATTTCTTCAATGAGTAAAGTGACTTTGAGTCCAATTTCAAAAATTTTAAGGCACTCCAAGTATTTTTAATAAATTGCTAAAATCAAACTGACAGATGAACTCTGACAGATTGGACACAGGATTGATTTTTAAGACTGAACAAGGACCAATGATATAATTATTAACTCAAATCCCAAAGAACATTCACATGGAAGCAAGCTAACAATTTGGACGACTCAAATTAAAAATTACCACAGATAAAGCACAGATAAAATTAGACTTAAATGAACAGCAAAGATAAACAACCCACAGTCTGAGCACATGATTGATTATGCTTCACTACAGACTTTGTTCAACATCTGCAGTTTAAGCACAAGATGTTAACAGGCCTGACTCTTAACTACAGACTAAGCACAAGTTAAAGAGGTTTAAATTTGAGAGAAATCTCTGGGTTTTAATTCATCAAAAAAGTTGCCTCAATGCAGATGAGGTAGAGGTCCCTATATATGCCTCTCATTATTGTTCTATTACAAAGCAACCCTACAAATCTCATCTAAGGACCAGGATTAGTTCTTCTGGTACAAACAAAATACTAGAAATATATTACAAATGATCATAAAATAATTTAAAAGCAAGCTGAAACAAAACAAAAGAAGTTGCAAGTGATGGTGACAGGTTGCTTCCTGGCTGCTGCTCTTCCTTGGCTGGAAGTATAAGGACGAGTTGTTTCAATTGAGGCCTTGACCTTGGCTCTAGGTGATATCTGAAATATGGTAAGACAAGCCAAATGGACCTTGCCAACAGCTCCCCCTTTGTTTAGCTAAAAATGGCAATTTACTTTATGCATTCTGTCCTTTTCTGCACCTTGTTTTCAGCTTGAATTTCTGTTATTTGCAATGTGAATTTGGCATGGCTCCTTAGGACGTTTTTGGACTTAGTTGAACAAAGTTTCAGCTGGCCATGGTGGCAGATGGTGGTTTGGCCAGTACTGGTACTTGTTACCTTCCAAAATAGAACTGGCAGTGGCTGTTATCAGAGCATTGTGGGTGAGGTTGTGGCCTGGCTGGCTTAGATTGTGGTCTGGCTCCTTATTAGAGCTGGCCTGGTCTTTGGCTCCTGTTGCGCAACCAAAAATGATTTGTTGTATATAGGTGCATGGGATAATACAACAACAACATCAGAGCCTTAATCACAAATGATTTGGGGTCGACTGACATGAATCATCCTTTAGAACCGTCAATGGATGAACGCAAACCTTAAAAAGCGAAAAAATATATAAAAGAAAAAGTGAAAAATAAAAGGGGAGTGACATAATACAAAAGTCAGGTAAACTTATAAGGTTTAAATCGGAGTCTGGATTTCTTTTATTAAAACTTGACTTTAAATCGAGAATAAAGATTAAAACGATTTTGAAAACCGAAGTAAAACTTAAGGGTCCGGAATAGCTTAAAAGTGAACCAAATATTAAAAGTGAACCAAGTAAAAAGGTGTAATAAATCCGGAAAAAAAAAATTTTAAAACTAAATAAAAACATTAAATATTTCCAATTAGTCAAATACTAAAAATCCACATGTAAAATTTAACAAAACTCGGTAATTATATACGCGCCTTAAAATATATAAAAAGAATTTTTAAAAATGTACGGAACATAACATGGAGGGAGTACTACTTTAGTCATCCCATGGCCAGGTTTCCAACTCTTCTATATCTGGAAGATTTTCAAGCAATTGGTCAAGCTCGTGCAATGACGACGGAGTTAGTAGAGGACTAGCAGGGACGCTCGCTAATGAATCGTCCTTTACGGTTATAGCATGACTACTTTCAAGAACATTATAAAACTTGGCTAATCTATCATCATGTTCATTATTTCCTAACAACATATATTTCGGTTTATTTACATCATTCGACTTATTTTCGACTTCATGATCGAGTGTTACATCATTTTTACTAGGAGTTTCGAGCTTACTCTTCAATTTCTTACGTGAAGCGTTGCATGAACTCTCTGCAAAGCTCGATTTAGTACTTTTTACGTTTATAGGCGTATGACTACTTTCAACAATATTAAACGACTCAGCTAATCTAATAATATCACGTTCATTATTCGACGTATACGTATTTTGGACTTCATGATCGACTGTTATATCGTTTTTGCTAGGAGTAGTTTCGAGTTTCCTCTTCAATTCCTTACGCGAAGCATTGCCTGAACTCTCTGCAAAGTTCGATTCAATCCATGAAACTGGAGAATCCTTTCCCGTCAGGGTTTGGACTACGGATTTGAATTCCTTAGCATCGACGACAATATTTTGAGTGTCAATAAACTTGACATTGAAAATCTTATTACCATCTTGATCACCATTATTTTCCATGCACGTAAAGAATATTTTTTTTTTGCAAAGGTTGTATACGATTTTGGAGTTTTCGACTATTTTTATTTTTCCTTTTTCTACATTTCATGCCATAATGCTGAAGATTTTATATGCAATTTTACAACATAGGAGATGATGCATGCATTACAGGTACGTACTACGTAGTTGCATGGTTGACCCCTCCAACTAGGATGGCGCTGTCTTTTAGAGGGAAATATCCAAGAAAGGTACAAATGCAAAATTGTGAAATACTTCCTTCATTCAGTGTATATTTAATGTCGATTTTCTCTCAATACATAAGTAAAAATATATTTATGTGTGATCTTATTTGTTTCGTCTTTACAAGTACATTAAAAGTATCTAATTTTTATAATTTTTGCAAATACGTAGCTAACGATAATTATCGCGTAAAACACGTGTTGGCGAACGTGAAAAAGCAAAGTGGTAAGTACTCCCTACTCCGTACGGGTGTGATAAATTCATGTTTACGGCCAAGATATTTTATTTTATAATTAAAAAGGGGTTTTTTTGTCATAAACTACCTTATATTTAGGGGTATTTTTAAAAATACTACTTTATATTATGGTAAGAGTCTAGATGAAATTGGTCAGTTTTCTGGTTTTAACCTATCTCGCATGAGTCCTTTATATTTCAAACTCTCTTAGACCCTGTTTTGGGAAGTCATGATGTACTTACGCTTAATTTTAAGAGATGTTCATAGTTATTATTGAAATGTGAGAACATAAATTATGCTTATTTAAAATTAAATTGTGATTTAAACGCACTTGATCATTGTTTGGGTTAAGAGAGTAATGTGAGATAGGTTAATGTCATTAAATCGACCAAATTTCGCCATATTTTCAGCATAAGTAGTTTTTGACCCAAAAAAAGAGAAAACAAAGGTAGTCTAAAACAAGAAAAATAATATAAGGTAATGTTTTTATAAATACCCTTAAATATAAGGTAGTTTTTGACAAAAAAAATTACTTTATACTTGTCATGGATGTGATAAAATGTGATAATATTTAAGGAATAACAGTACTCCGTAGTATTTAACCTGTTTTAAATATAAACTGAATACATGCCGTTTTAAAGGAGGCTAACTGATACTCCATCTGTCCTGGTCATTTGTTGTCCTTTTTCATATTAGGACATCTTAGTCAATTGTTGTCCTTTCTATTTTAAGAATGAACTTGATACGCAATTTGATCATTCATACTCAATTTTTTCACTTGTCATTTAGTAATTGGTCTCTTTCTATTTTCTTAGTCTTTATGTCAAAACCAGAAGATAACAATTGATCAGAATAGAGGGAGTATGATGCAACCTCGTAGGGTTGAACAAGTTAACTAGCTACTAAATGATTGAAAAGGAATGAACCTACCCGATAAGTTTTGGTAGTACTTCCTCCATTCAACTTCACTCTACCACTTTCTATTTTCTACACTATTCACGAGTGAATATTTAGTTTCGATTTTCTCTCAATATATGAGTGAAAATATATTTATGTAGGATCTTGTTTGATTCCTCTGTACGAGTACATTAAAAATATCTTAACTTTTATAACTTTTGCAACAAATACGTATATTCATATTTACCTCGTAAAATACATGTTGGCAAACGTGAAAAAGTAAAGTGGTAGAGTGGAGTTGAATGGAGAAAGTACAAGTTAATTCATGCATTACGGTTTTAGGTTCTGTTATTTTGAATTTAAAGTCATTCCCTTTAAGTTCATTTCAGCTTTTATAATTCAGTTTAGAAAATTTAAGCTTCTATATATAAGTTCGGAAAATTAAGCTTTTATAAGTTTAGTTCAGAAAGGTTAAGTTTCTATAAGTTCAGTTTAGAAAAGTTAAGCTCTTATACTATATAAGTTCAACTTAGAAAAATTAAACTCTTATAAACTCATATCCGTTTTATAATATTTATGAGTTAAAAAAAAATGGTACCCATATTCCTAAAACTTAGCTTCCACTTCTTTATTAACCATTGAAATTTATTTAATTCGTGAATGAAGTTTATTCTGTATTAAAACTGTCGAAATAATGACTAGTCATCAAACAAAACAAAAAACGTTAATATAATTGTACACGTGCTAAATCTGTTAATATAATAACGGCTGCATCATAGTTCATACCATACTATAAATAGCACAACACAAATTCAACAAAAGGATGCAAAATTGCAAAGTCAAGTCATGACTCATGAGTGACACCAATTTCTTTGTGTTTGACACTTTGACCCAAGGAATAAACTCATACATAAAAACAAGATGTCATCGTCTCATTTATTTATTTATTTTTAATTAAAATAACTTTTATAAAGAATTAAAAAAGTAAATAAATGGCGAAAACGGAGAAAATACTTCAAACTTTGTGGACCGGTTTATGTTAAAGTTAGCTTTAGTAAACTAAGTAACTAGTTCTCATGTTTGAGAAATTCATGGGGAGTTTATTTGATGTTGATGTTAAACTAACTTAATTTACAAGTTACAGCAAATACAAAAAAATTCGTTCATTTCAGAATAGGGGTGTAAACGAGCCGAGCTGAGCTCGAGCTCACCTATGATCGAGCTCGGCTCATATTGTAAAAGTCGAGTATGAGCCCAAACCCGAGCTCCTGAAACCAAGGCTTGGGATCGGCTCATATGATATTTTACGAGCCTAAGCTCGAGCTTTGTTCGAGTACCATTTTTCCGAGCATTATTTTAATTCTTACGTAAATTTAAAATTAAATATTTCATTTTAAGCTTTTTTTTATTATTATCTTAAAATAACATATCTTATGTTATTTTATTTTCTAAACTAATATTATAATTATTTTATCTTAAAACTGATATAATCTAAGAAAAACATTATTGAAAAAAATTAAGTAATTTAAAAATAACGAACTCAAACGAGCTTCTGAGTCGAGCCTTAGTGTGCTCGAGCTCGGCTCAGATAGGGCTCAGCTTGGCTCGAGCTCAGTTTGACCGATCTCGAGCCGAACTTTGACCGAGTCCATTCCGAGGGCTTGTCGAGCAGACTCATCTCATTTACGGCCCTAGTTCAGAAAAGTTAGGCTTCTAGTTCAGTTTATTTCAGCCCCTATAAATTCTGAAAAGTTATTAGGCTCTTATAAATTTAATTCAGCTCCTATAAATTCAATTAAGAAAAGCTAAACTCGTATAAATTCAATTAAGAAAGTTTAGTAAAATTCAGTCAAAAAAACAGGCATAATGTACTACGTGGTTGTTTCTTGTATGCATGACCAATTTTATGGGGACATAAGGACATTGTGTTTTTTCAATGTGTGGTTTTAGACTTTTAGTAGAGAGCACGGGATCAAAGTAGAAATCAATCATGTGTTGTGTTTTCAAGCTAAATTTCCTTCAATTGCTCGACTTAGGAATAGACCTGGCTTCGACCCAAATAATTCGATCCGATCCCCGAAATCTATGACCCGAAAATAACCCGATAGACCCGGCTCAAAAGTGACCCAACTTGAGTGAACCAAAGTGACTCGAATTGGCTGAATTAATATGACCTGAAATGACCCAACCCAAAAGTGACCCGACCCAAAAGTGACCCGAGAACATGTTGACCCGAAAATGACCCAAACCCGACCCGAATGGCTCATTTGCCATGTCTAGTTAGGAATAAGGATGGCATGAAGGTGAACGAACGAGGCTCACATGAGTAGAGAAGTCGATCTATGTCGATTGTCAAGTAAGTTTATATCCGGCTGCCTATAAGGATATAACCCGATGGTGATGGCTAGGAGTGTTAATGAGACGGACAGCTGCTCGAGATCGGCTCAATCAAAGCACGATCAAAGCTCCACTTGTGCGAGCTCGGCTCGGGCTTGGCTTGAGAGTTTAACGAGTCAAGCCGAGCAAAGGCTGGCTCGACTCGGAAAACTCGCGAGCAGCTCGAACTTCTGTGATTACATAAGATATTGCTCATATTTTATCATGATTATATTTTTGTATCACACATATCAAATGTCTCGCTGATTTGCCAAATATTTTTACATATAAGTATAGAACCCCGAGCCTTGTTATTGAAAATATCGAAAGAAAAAAAAATAAAAATAAATAAATAGTTTTGTATAGGCTCGAGCTCGCGTTAATGCTCGCAAGCTTTATAACGAGCACATTTTTTTCAAGATCAGGTAAGCTCGAGATCGGCTCGAGTTTTGGTTCTTGAGCACAAGTCGAGCAAGGCCAAGCTAGGGCTCGGCTCGTTAACACCCCTAGACTGATGGCAATAGCTAGCCTACTAATTTACGAAGTAGCTACTTTTCGCTAGTCTCGTTACTCTAATCTCGCCGATGTAGGACAATGCCTCACAAATCGCACATGTGCGGATGAAAATCCCAACAACGGAGTACTTATTTATGAACAGTCCGTTTTTCTTAAGACCATTGCTTTTGGTCTGAAATAAGACGGGTAACATGTCATTATTTTACAATAAAATGTTGTTATTTTCTGATAACATGTTACCATTATTGTTCACATCATTTTCAGGGTAAAAAATGACACCTCTAGTCATAACATTTTGTGAATTAATTGGTTATATTTTCTTAAAAAATGGCAACATTTTATCCGTCTGACAAATAAGACCAAAAGTGTTCGTCTGAAACAAGAATTTGTGTGCGCAATCACCAACACGCATGTTATCATCAACCCGAATGATCTGAGATAAATAACAAGAATCGGGTGCATGAAAATCGATATCATTTTCATTTTCTCAATTTGTTTGGTATCATTACACCATAAACTGAGAAAATTCCCACCACTAAGCTTCACATCATAGTTAAAACTGCACAAAAACCATCTAATGGCGGGTAAAAGAGATGAAACTTACCAAGTTAAATCTATACTATATATTACCTCTAATGTGAGTCATGAACTACTTGATTGTTATGTAGCGGTTTGTACCGTGTTTCGACCAGTGTTCCTTCAAATCCACAGGACGAGAAAAATCAAACCCATCAACGACCAGCCGACTAAGCAATTTCGAGAAGACACTTCCTGTCATTTTCCGACCACTTATACGACCATGCCGCTTATGTGGCTTTGGTGGAAGGGGAAAAGCCGATATGGTGTTTGTACAACAGGATGATTGCCACCCGCCACTTGCCCACCTGTAACAACGCCTAAATGTACCGGTACACGAGCAACCGGGAATTGGCATTATGGTCTCATCAAAATCAATCATGTTCAAACCGGGATTTTGGGTATTGAAAACTTTGTTTACCTTCATGGTATTAGAAAGTACCATCCTTTTCATGTCTTCTCGTATATGTTTCCGCTTCTTTGGTGATCTCACAGTAGGACATTCAGAAGCAACCATGGTTTTACACAAAGCATCAAGTATTTGCACTTCTTCACTCTTGAAATAACTAGAACTAGCTTGCGCTTGGTTTCCGGGACTGCAGGTGGACCTCTTGGTTGGGTCTTGAACTCTGAAATATACGGGATCAGATATCATAGCTTGTTGAAGGGTGATGACCGCATTGTTTCTTTCCAAGACAGCATCATTGCATTCTTTAATTGCTAAATTTCTCTGTGCAATTGCCACACGATGCTCCTCAAATGCCTTTTTCTTTTCAAGCAAAGCTTGGTTCTTTTCCTTGATTGCAGCATCTCTCTCAGCAATGATGTCCAGAAGATTCCTGCCAATACCGAGAGGATCTTGCTCGTTATACTGTCGGACCGTATTCCACTGTAAAACAAAGAGAAACAACAGCATTAGTTGAACACTATCTCTGTGACTCTGTGAGGTTAGCTAGTAAACGTCATTGAGGGTGGTACCCTTCATATTGATTCAAAACTCAAAACCCGTCAACAACAAAACTGTCATTACCCCTTTCTGAAAAAAAACGAAAGAAAGAAAAACTTGATAACTACAAGTATTTGAGACCAAAACTCGGGAAGGATAAAATCGGCCATGATTTCTTACCGAAGAAAAGAGCGTTCTATTGAATTTCTGTACTTATGCCTCTCACCTACTTGCTGATCCCGAGTTTCCATAGCACCTCAGATTTGATTTCGGCTATAAACTGGATTTCACTGTGGAGTTCTTATGCAGTACAGTCTTAAAGACCATTCTTCACCTACACAGACAAGAAATGAGAGAGCTAAACTCAATATTTCCGAACTATTGCTTAATGTTTTACACATATTTCAATATTCAGTTCGCCTACTGGCCACATACATCAACCATGTAACATGAAGAACTCGATGTTTCATTTTGACATTCTGTACGTAGAATGTGGGTGCAGTAGAGTCTTAACGACTGGCCAAGAAGGATCATTTTCGTTCAAAATCTAACATTCCGTACGTAGAATGTGGTAAGCATCTCTGTTAGGCCTATACAGAAAATGGATCCATCAAATTCAGTTCCCTCCATTTCTTTCTACATCAGCTTGCTAACCAAACACTGAAAAGTGCACCCTCCTTTCAGACTTTCCTTTTATATCCTTTCATCCGAACAATAACCGAGTGTTTCAGAACACTCCTCAACTAAATTAATCTTGCTTCTTTTATCATTTTCTAATCGAATCAAGCAAAGGTCAAAAGTGGAGAGCAGATATTACGAGAACACTGACTGTTCAAGTGCAGATGTTACACACGGAAAAGGCGCTCTAATTATTTGTATTTGGCACAAAGTCAAGGAAGAGGAAGGAAACAGTTGTGGCTAAGTGGCTAGTGCTACATGTGGACCAAATAGTACTAATATGCAAGTGGATTGATATTTCAAAACATCCACAAAATCGAAAGGTAAGCAAACGCTTGAAACACCGCAAAACAAAAATAGGTAAACAAATGATCTCATGAAGAGAGTATATGATATCATATCAACGATTGAATCTCTCACACCTGAAAGTCTGAAAGTCTCTTTTCATAGTAAACATATTGCCGTTGCCTACTGAAAGAAACCATATACTCTTAATCTTCACATAAATGCGATAGAGTGAATAAATAGCTACCAACGGCCGACCCATTATTCTAATCCTCAAACAAGCAAGATTATAGTGTCAGGAACTGAGGTTCAGTTCAAGAAACAACATTTTGAACAATTAAAACTCAAAAGCGCCTGAAATAATCAAAATTAAGCACACAAACGAACAAAAATTTGCTAAGTTTGATGGATGAGAATAACACAACCCACTTAAATCGACTAAAGCATAGATGTAATTTTGAAGCAAACCTGGAAATATCTTCCATCAAGCTTCCTTATACCATAACCAAGTTCAACTTGCTGAAATGTCTTGATGTCAGTAATTATGCCATTTCGAGCATACACATGCTTTCCCACCCGAGAAATCAAATCCACTATAGCCTCCTGCTTCACATGGGGTTTCAGTAGCATCACACAATCATACAACGGCATTATTGCCACCCCTTTTCCTCTACAATTTCTGGCAGCTAAATGAATCTACAATCAGCGAAAAACGACATGAATCAACACCAAATTGATTATGACTCATCTCCAAATTGGTATATTATACCTGGATTTGAATTGAACTAAAAAGCACGGCTTTCTATTCAATATTACAAGGTATGAAATGCATAAAAAAAACACATTCAAACACATACCATTAGATAAAAAATGTAACCTAGGATCAAACTCATAAAGAAAACAATCACATAATAACAAAAGATTGAATCTTTTCAATAGTACACCCTGAAACAATGAAAAACAAGAAGAGGGTATTAAGAAGAAACACCAAATAGAATATAAACCATCTCTAAATTGGTAAATTATACCGGATGACCGGGATTTTAGCTCTCAACAACAACATTACCCTAGTTCCTCAGAGACTCCCACAAGTTCCGGGGTAAGAGGGGTCGAATGTACGCACCCTTACCCTTGTACTAGCAACACAAAGAGGCGGTTTCCGAATGACCCGAGATAACGCAAGATCCAATCAAAAACAAAGAGACAATTCCTAACCATATCAGAAACACCCTAACCGGAATACACCATCCTATTGCCTCTGCTCTCCTATATCAGACTGGGTAACCGGCTACCTATTTAGCAGGTTACCTTCCCTAATTCCTTTAACCATATCACCCTCAAACCCACTCACCTGCCCAACTCTAATTCCTAACCATATCAAAAACACCCTAACCGCCCCCATCCAACACCTGCCAACACCACAACTACCGCCAACACCACAACCATCTACATCCACCATAACGACACCACCTCTATGAGCATTCCCACCGTTTTTGGTCCCTCTAAAGTTTCATATCAACTCCAAAGTCACAAGCTTTCTTCTATTTTGCACATAAACAAGCTCAAAATCCTTTGTTTTTAATCCAAAAATGGGTGCCAAATTAAGCAAAAACTCAAATGAAACAAAATGGAGCAACAAAACACGAACACCCAAATCAATAATCGAATAATCGTTTATATTGTAGAGTAAAGCAAATTGAATGGTGAAAGCAACAACCAAACATTTGATTAAGTAAGGCACCGAATCTTTCGGCGATCTGCAGCAAAACATTTGGTGCCTCGTGTATTCTGAGTTAAATTAAAGTTCGGATTATTACGAGAAGACGATATAAAATTATGTAACTTTGGATCAAACCCATAAAGAAAACAATCACCATATAACGAAAGATTGAATCTTTTCAATAGTACACTGAATCAATGAAAAATGAGAAAAGGGTTTTAAGAAAAGCCCCAAATCCTTAAACCCAATTAAAACCCTTCAATCAAAACAACAAATTAATGAATTGTAACCCTAATTAGTACATGAAAGACTAAAAATTGATGAATTAAAAATTGGGTAAAAGCATAAATAAAGAAGAATGTGTAAAATTGTACCTGACTTTGGTGAAAATCTTGAACAAAATTTGTTCCGCAACAATTTAGCAATGAAGTACAGGTATGTCGAGTGTTTTGATTTTAGTCGTGGGTCGAATGAATGGGCTAAATTTTGATTTTGGGAATTGGAGTATCCTTATCCGATACGGATTTTCCGTATATAAGGGAACTGTATATCCGGTTTTTCGTATATTCAAAAACCGTGTATACGGTATTCGGTTTTCAATTTAACTAATGTAATTTTATGTCTTATTTTCATTTTCTTTGGTGATTTTATGATTTTTATTAATAATTTAAAAGAGTATTAAATTGTATAAGAGTAAATAACTTAAAAATGTACAAGAGTAATAAGACTAAGTCATAGATATACTCGAGTTTCATTGTTTTATGAAATCATTTTAATGTTTTCTATTAAAAAAAGGAACCATATCGGAAACCGTCTATCCAGTTTCCAATTTTGCCGATATGGTTTGTAATAAACCGTATCGTATATACGGATATCCATATAATTAAAATCGTATACGTATAACAAAACTGTATCGTATATTTTTGCTCAACCCTGCTCATAAGGATCATCAACCCGTCCCAAATCCGCTAACATACATGTCTAAGGGCCAAAAAGAGGTTACAAAGCCCGAACAACCAAGCAGGCAACCGACCCCAAACCCACAAAAACCTAAAGCCATGTTTAATTATCTCTATATTGAACTCATAACTCATAAGTCAATACCATTATATTTTTATATTGTTGCAAATATATGATCTACTGATCTAGGGTCTATTACTAGTTTACTACCAGTCATTAGGCGCATCGACAGAGCTATATAGTTAGGGTTGTTCAGTTAGTCCGGACGAGCTCATACCTATGGGACAAAATTTTTTAGCCCGTCTAGCTTGTGGGTCGAGCTAGTACCATTGCTTCCTTAGCTCAGCCCAGTCCAACACCAAGAAATAAGAAGGCCTAGCCCGGCCCGCTTTGGCTTGTTACTTAGTGGGCTAGGCCCGAGCTGGAAGAAGCAGGCACGATGGTGGCTCGCCCGGTTCCATATTTGGGTCGTGTCTGGGATGCAGTCGCCCAACTCGGCGTAATAAACATCACTATGTATAGTGTCGTCGAGGGAGATATATATTACTCCACTATTTTGCGACTATTTACACTTTTTTAAGCTCAAAATGATCTATTTACAACACTACAAGAAAACACGATAAAAGCGACAGACATACTACAGTCGCCAAATTGGCGACAGGAAAAAAAAAACGGGCGACCACTATCCGTCGCCAATTTGGCGACTATACCTTTTTATCCAAAAATCCGTATGAAATCCACGGGCGACGCAATATTATCCAAATTGGCGACCGAAATCAGTCGCCAATTTTGGCGACCAAAACCCGTCGCCAATTTGGCGACCAAAACGGTCGCCAACCCTCTCGTTTATTTTTTTTTTTTCGCCAATTTCTTCACCCCGTCCCCTTCATTCACTTCAATCAACTTAAAAAAAAAAAAAAAACGCCCCGCTTTGTCCGACGATCCGACGCCACCACCAACTACAACCACCGGACGCCACCACTCGCCGCCGCCATCCGCACACTACATCCCTACCGACCCTTTGTTTATAATAAAGGTTTGTTTTCGACTCAAATCGATTTAATTACTTCAATCCTTCATATTTTGTTTAAGTTGTGATGTTTATTTAGTATCTAGTTGTAATTTATACATTAGTGATGCTTATTATTGTATGTAGTTGTAATTTAATTAGCATTTTTGTTAATTAATTTGAGTTAGGGTTAGAAATTGGGGTTTTTGTTAAATTAGTAATGTGATTTGATTAGGGGATTGTATAAGGTAGTATAGTTTTATGAAGGTAGAAATTGGGGTTTTTGTTAAATTAGTAATGTGATTTGATTAGTGATGCTTAGTTTTAGTAATATTGAAGTAGTATTGTTGAAGGTAGTATAGTTTTATGAAGGTAGTATAATGTTAGGATTGTATAAATTTGCCTTATAATTAACCAAATTAAGTTAGAATGATTTAATTAGCATTTTTGTTAATTAATTTGAGTTAGGGTTAGAAATTAGCATTTTTGACAACTTGTATAATTAACCAAATTAATTAAGTTAGAATGATTTAATTAGCATTTTTGTTAATTAATTAGCATTTTTCTTGAATAGAATGAGCATGATGTATAAATTTGTTAAATTAGTAATGTCATTTGATTAGGGAATTGTATAAATTTGCCTTATAATTTTGACAACTTGTTTAATGACCTAGTACCCGTTCAAGAATTACTCATTAGGAGCAATTCTTGAATAGTCCCCATTTTGGGACTGTCTTTGTACGTTTCAAGTCACTTAGGTAGTAAACACATAGTTGTGATTTTATTAATGAGAAAAGAATTTGGTTGCAAATTTCTCCAATGTTCTCTGAATACATATGTGGAATATGTATCTTTTCCACATTGTGTATTTGGAGAACTAAGGGAATTGTCTTTGCGAATTTTTTTCTCATTAATAATTCACAAATGTGTGTTTGCTAGTGACTTGAAACGTACATTGATGGGTTTAGGTTGGAGTGATAAGGACCCAATTGAAATCTTGAAATTAGCATAAAATGGAGGATGAGATAACCATTGCTTTTTTTGTTGAAATTAAATATTATTATTTAAAATGGTTAGTTTGCTATATATTGCTTATAGATTAAAATGAAGAGATCTGAACGTAGCTGGATGTACGAAGAAAGAGTAGATAAGAAGAAACGTCTTATCGCTAGATTTGTAAAGGGAGTTCGTGGATTTATTGAATTTGCTAGATGTCAAGATTCATATGATTTGGAACAACATAAACTTAGGTGTCCTTGTACTAAATGTAAAAACTTAAAATATTTATTTGACATTGAAGTAGAAGAGCATCTTGTTACAAATGGTTTTTTTCCAAACTACTACAATTGGATCTCCCATGGAGAAAAATATTATCCCGAAGAGCCTCAAATCCAACAAAATGAGAACCCATATAGAGAAATGGTACTTGATGCCTTTCAGTCTAATGATTTCATTAATGACGACCGTGTACCAATGATTGATGAAGAACAACCAAACCCAAGAGCAAAAGCCTTTTTTGACATGCTAAGTGCTTCCGAAAAAACCTTATATGAGGGGAGTAGAATGACATTGTTACAAGTTGCATCCAGGATAGTTTCTTTAAAATGTGAGTATAATATGCCATTTAAAGCCGTTGATAGTATTGCTACGTTGGTTGAGGATGTTATACCCGATAATAATGTTATGACCCGAAATTTCTATAATACCAAGAAAGTGGTCAAAGGTCTTCAACTTCCACATGAAAAGATTGATGCATGTCCTAAAGGATGTATGCTTTTTTGGAAAGATGATGCTTTGCTTGACAAATGTAAGAAATGTCAAAGGGATAGATATGAGACAAGTGAAGGAAATATTGTTTTGAAGGGGAAGAAGGGTAATAAAAAGAGTGGAAAGAGAAAGAAACCAATATCAAAAAACACATTAATTTATTTTCCATTAGCTCCTAGACTTCAAAGAATGTATGCCACGAAAAATCTTGCCAACCAAATGAGATGGCACAAAGAAAATCCTCGTACACCAGGAAAGATGTGTCATCCGAGTGACGGGGAGGAGTGGAAGCGTTTTGATAGGTTATATCCCGATTTTGCCGAGGAACCTCGCAATGTGAGACTTGGCTTGTGTACGGATGGGTTTGACCCTTTTGGTCAGTTTGGTAGAAAGTACTCGTGTTGGCCCGTAATGACCACGCCGTACAACTTACCTCCTTGGCTTTGTCTGAAAAGACAATTTATTTTCCTCTCTTTACTTATTCCTGGTCCCCGATAACCCAAAAACCATCTGGATGTTTATTTACAACCGTTGGTGGAGGAACTGAAGTATTTGTGGGAAGTTGGTGTAGAAACATTTGATGTGTCGAAGAAGCAAAATTTCCAACTAAGAGCTTCATTGTTATGGACTATAAATGATTTTCCCGCATATGGTATGCTATCAGGATGGGCAACCGCTGGGCGAAAGGCATGTCCTTATTGCATGGATAGGAGTAAAGCATTTTATCTTCCTAATTCCAAAAAAATTAGTTGGTTTGATTGTCATAGATGTTTCTTACCGGATGGACATATTCATAGAGAGAACAAGAAATCTTTCTTAAAAGGTAAGGAGGTGCGTGACAATGCTCCTGGTTCGACTCAAGGGGATGAGATATGGGAGGTCAGACGTGATTTGCCATCAACTGTCGATGGGACTGAAGAAGAGTTTAAAGAGTTGAAAAAGAAAAAAAAATGGTTGGTTTAAAAGAAGTATTTTTTGGGAGCTTCCCTACTGGAAAACAATGTTGATCAGACACAATTTGGATGTGATGCACATAGAGAAGAACTTCTTTGAGTTACTTATTCATACGATTATGGATGTAAAAGGAAAGACACGTGATGATATTAATTCAAGAATAGAATTGAAGAAATTTTGTGATCGTCCTAAACTTCATATTCGTAAGGATGGGGCTAAACCAAAAGCCATATTTACTCTTGACAAAGCTCAAAGAAAGGTATTGTGCGATTGGATAGGAAACTTGAAGTTTCCCGATGGATATGCATCCGATTTGAGCCGTTGTGTTGATTTGAAGGAACTGAAGTTGAAAGGGTTGAAAAGTCATGATTGTCATGTTTTCATGGAGCGCTTATTACCCGTGGCTTTTAAAAATTTACTCCCGACTACGATTTGGAATGCGATTCTGAAAAATAAGTCAATTTTTTAGAGATTTATGTTCCTCCACGATATCAGTTGAGGACATGAGTCGTTTAGAAGACCAAATACCAGAAATTTTGTGTAAACTTGAGATGATATTTCCGCCTTCTTTTTTCAATTCGATGGAGCATCTACCTATCCATTTGCCATATGAAGCTAAAGTTGGTGGACCCGTCCAATATAGGTGGATGTATCCTTTCGAAAGGTTTCTTAATCATGTGAAGAAAAAAATTGGTAATAAAGCTCGTGTGGAAGGTTCTATATGCAATGCCTACCTAACGGAAGAGATTGCCAATTTTTGCTCTCTTTATTTTGAAAAACATATTGAGACCAAAGCAAAATACTTGAATATTGATGAAGCGGATGAACTAGACACAAGTATACCCAAGTGTTTCCAAATGCGGGATGAAATAGGGTGTTCATCGGTTGGGGAACAAGATTTCTGGATGACAAGGAGTATAACCGTGCCCACCTTTATGTGCTATCTAATTGTGAGATTTTGGAGCCATATGAAGCTCAATTTGTGACAGATTTCATTAAAGATCGCCCTAATGTGAACAGAGAGGATGTTTGGCATAAGCATGAGGATCAATTTCCAGCCTGGTTTCGGAAGCATGTATGTAAGCTAAATATTCAAGATGATGTGATAAGAAGCTTGGCTTTGGGTCCTTCTCGAAAGGTTGTGACGTGGAATCGATATTCAATTAATGGGTTTAAGTTTCAAACATTTGACTATGGCAAAAGTAAGGCTAAATGCAACTACGGCGTTACTATTTCTTCTCTTGATGGCAATGATTATTATGGCATATTAGAGGATATCTTTGAGTTGTGCTACAATGGCCGGGATAGGAGTTATAAAACCGTCTTATTCAAGATTCAATGGAGGGATAATTCCGTAGCGAACGAGTCCATGATCGTTACAAACTCGTGGAAGTGAATCATACTCGAACCTACTCTCAATATGACCCATTTATACTTGCACAACAAGCTCATCAAGTTTATTTTGCATCTCTTCCGAGCACAAGCAATGATAGACAACAAAAGCAATGGTGGGCCGTTTTTAAAACAAAGGCACGATCAGAAGTTGATACATCTTTTTTCCAAGAAGAAGTTGTATCAGAAACAGTTTTGTCCCCGATTGATCATGATGAAATTATTTATGCAAATGAGATAGAAGCGGAGGAGGAGTTAGAAGAGGAAGAAGAAGAGAATGATAAGGAGAGGGATGGGATAGAAGAGGGGGAAGAAGAAGAAGAAGAGGAGGAGGAAGAGGAAGAAGAAGAAGAAGAAGAAGAAGAAGATGAGGATGATGATGATGATGATGAGTAAGAGAAGGTATTAAAAGTATACATATCAAAATTTGGAAACAATTATTAGCGTTTTATTTTGTCTTTTATACTTGTTTATTAGGTTTTATTTTTTTGTATCTTATAATAATTATCCTGTAATATTTGCTAACACTTTTTATTCAATTGTAGTACACATGGCTCCTGGAGGAAGTAGGCAGCGCGGAGGCTATAGTGAGGGAGGTAGTAGCTCCCGAGAGCAGGAGGAGGACGTTGACCGTTCTACTACGGAGGTGAGTGAGGAGGAGGAGGAGGTTGCTATACCCCGACATACTGACAACAGGATGATCCTTGATCCGAATGGTCTTTGGTAATTTTTTATTCATTCTATTTTGTAATTTTTTTATTTAGTAATAAATGACTTTTTGTAGACATATGTTAATTATACATTATTTTTTTTTCCTATATAATTATGTTTTTAACATGTTTGATTTCAGGTTTAGAAGTCAAACAGTTGTTCGTGGTGTGACTAATAGCACCCAAGAGAACATGACACACGGCGTTACTTGTTGGAGTAACGCTAGTGATGAAGATAAGGAGATGTGGTTCAACAACTTCCGGGTATCTATTTATAAAATATATATTATTAAATATAATTTATTTATTCTTTTTACCTTATTATTAATTTGTTTCTCATCTATATGTTTACTTTTTGTAGCGTGTGTTCTATTGGCCAACCAACCTTGAGCGCCTAGTTTGGCAAAGGTATAATGACATTGGCAAGAAGAGGCTAAGGGACAACATGTATAAGGTGTCTAAGAGGAAGAAGGCGCCATCTTTCATGAAAGGTATTTAGTTTCTTTTAATACCCGTAATTAGTTAAAATTCATTACATATTTTGAAAATATATTAATTAATAATTTTTATTTTATTGATTACGGAGTTCGTCATATGAGGAATATACCAAATCCGGAACGGTCCCGAGTTCAAGGAAGCATCGGCCCTAACAAGATCAACATGAAAGGAGGAGATAAGGATGCGGAAGTTGAGCCTACTCATTATGGAGGGTCTCAATCTTTTCATGATCGTGTGGTGTTAGATGTAAGTTATTTGTCTTAGCTTTTAATTTAATAGTCTTCTAATTTAATTAGTCTCATTAATTATCATGTTTGAGTAACAATTTCCTTGTTTTTTTTCCGGAAGACCAAGAAGAATAAGGGTAAGGTACCCACGATTGTTGATCTCTTTGTTGACACTCACGCAAAGAAGACAAGCAAGGGCAAGTTGATCTTCGCGAAGGAAAAAGATCAACGATTATATGTAAGTGTCAAAAAATACAAATTTCTTAGCTTTTTAAAGTATATGTTTTATCAATTTTTAGATAAGTAACCTCTAACCATTAATGTTTTATCAATTTTTTAGGAACAATTCCTTGTCCGTAGGAAGAACAACCCGGAAATTGATGACAATGAGCTATGGTTTGATCTTGTTGAGGGGTTCCAAAGAGGAGATGTGTATGGAGTCGGGTCGGCAAAGGAGATTTTCTACCCTCCTACAAGAAGAAGAGGGTCAATTTCCTCCCAACAACAACCTTATACCCCAAGTGTCGTGAGTGTGCTCCAAGCTCAATTAGCCGCCGGGAGAGGCGGGGATGCCGAGAGGGAGAGGCGGGATGCCGAGAGAGATGCTGAAATTCAGAGGATGAAGGATGAAATGGACCGGATGAACTCCTTCTTCGCCAATTGCAACACTGGGTGGCGCCCGCAACCAAAGGATCCTAGAGATCCTAATCATGGAGGTGGTAGTGGAGCGGGAGCAAGTTTCCGGTTATGTAGTTTTTTAGAAAACATGTTATTCCTGATAATGTTAGATGACCAAAACTCGTAGAACTCGTAGTTGTGTGTATGGAACATGATTTTCTTTATCAAGTTTGGTTGTGTTGGCTTCCCATGTGTTCTCTGCTGGAAATGTTGGTTTATTTGCAGGTTTTTACGTATTTGGCTAGGTCAAAAACGATTTTTAGGCTAAAAAACATGTAAATTTGGCGACGGACACTGGGCACTTGGCGACGGGAAACCGTCGCTAAGTCTCTGATCATGAATTTATTTTATGGGCATTGGCGACGGAAAACAGTAGTTTTGGCGACCACAATCTGTCGCCAAAATGGCGACCAACAACTGTCGCCAAAATGGCGACCAACATCCGTCGCCTTTTTTAAGAATATGGAGATGACGTGGATTTTAGTAAAGCGACTAATAGCAGTCGCCTTTTTAGCGACTAATGACAGTCGCCAATTTTGGCGACGAATTTCGGTCGCCCGCTTTAAAAAAATTCAGTCGCCAAAATTGGCGATTTAACGCTTTGTCGCCAAAAAAGCGACCAAACCCAGCTACGAAGTGCGGGCGACGGGTCTTAGTCGCTTTATTCTTAATGGCGACTGTTCTCAGTCGCCTTATATGGTCGCCAATTACCTTATTTGTTGTAGTGCAAATAAAATTCTAAAGAATGAAATATGTACTACGACTATTTACACTCTTTTTTATATGATAAAGTGATAATGGTCTTCTACACATACTTCAAATTTTATGAATTTGGAATTGATCGAGTGTGGTAAACTCCCTTTTTTAAGCTCAAAGTGATCTATTTTCATGCAACCTGCAGTGTATTACCCAAGCTCTTGACAGAAATGAAGTTATTCTGCCAAGAACTCAGACACAACTTTCTCTAATGCAATAAAGCTTGTAAATTTGAATAAAATGCCAAATGATCTCCTAAATTCATGAAATTCGGTGAGAAATTTCTTCAATGAGTAAACTGACTCTGAGTAAAATTTCAAGATTTTTAAGGCAATCCACATATTTTTAATAAATTGCTAAAGTCAAATATAAACTTTAATAGATTGGACACAGGATTGCTTTTTGAGACTGAACAAGGACCAAATGATATAATTATCAACTCAAATCCCACATAACATTTACATTGTAGCAAGCTAACAAATTGGACGATTCAAATTGAAAATTACCACAGACAAAGCACAAATAAAATTCAACTTAAATCAACAGCAGAGAGAAACAACCTACAGTCTCAGCACATGATTGATTATGTTTCACTAACAGACTTTGTTCAACATCTACAGTCTAAGCACAAGATGTTAACAGGCCCGACTCTTAACTATAGACTAAGTACAAGTTAGAGAGGTTTAAATTTGAGAGAAATTTCTTGGTTTTAATTCATCAAAAGAGTTGTATCAATGCAGAAGAGGTAGAGGTCCCTATATAGGCCTCTCCTTGTTGTTCTATTACAAAGTAACTCTATAAATCTCATCTAAAGGCAAGGATTAGTTCTTAGGATACAAACAAAGTACTTGAAATATATTACAAATGATCACAAAATAATTTAAAGGCAAACTGAAACAAAACAAAAGAAGTTGCAAGTGATAGTGACAATTTGCTTTCTTGGCTGATGTTCTTCCTTGGCTGGGAGTATAAGGACGAGTTGTTTCAGTTGAGGCCTTGACCTTGGTTGTAGGTGATATCTGAAATATGCTAAGACAAGCCAAAAAGACCTTATCAACAGCTCTCTCTTTGTTTAGCCAAAAATGGCAATTTACTTTATGTATTCTGTCCTTTTCTACACCTTGTTTTCAACTTGAATTTGTGTGATTTGCAATGTGAATTTGGCATGGCTCCTTAGGACTTTTTTGGACTTAGTTGAACAAGATTTCAGCTGGTCATGGTGGCAGATAGTGGTTTGGCCAGTACTGATACGTACTTGTTGCCCTCCAAAATAGGCCTGGCAGTGGGTGAGGCTGTGGCCTGGCTATTGATCAGAGCTGACATGATCCCAAAATGATTTGTTCTATATAGGTGCATGGGATAATACAACAACAACGACTTGTTCTATATAGGTGCATGGGATAATACAACAACAACATCGAAGACTTAATCCCAAAATGATTTGGGGTCGGCTGACATGAATCATTCTTTAGAACCGTCAATGGGTGAACACAAACCTCAAAAAGCGGAAAAAAATATATAAAAGAAAAAGTGAAAAATAAAAGAGGAGTGAAACATAATATAAAAATCAGGTAAACTTAATAAGGTTTAAAATCAGAGTGCGGATTTGTTTTATTAAAACTTGACTTTAAATCGAGAATAAAGATTATTAAAACGATTTTGAAAACCGAAGTAAAACTTAAGGGTCCGGAATACCTTAAAAGTGAACCAAGTATTAAAAGTGAACCAAGTAAAAATGTGTAATAAATCAGAAAAAATAACAAATAAATTTTTAAAAATAAATAAAAACATTAAATATTTCAAATTACATCAAATACTAAAAATTTACATGTAAAATTTAACAAAACTCGGTAATTAATAAAAAAAAAATAGGTATGAGCAAAAGGGCGGCGGTAAACAATGTCCCAAGCTTACACAGCTCAGAAAATAGTTGCTCTATTCTAACTTATTATATATAGAAAATTGTTGATTACAGCCTTTTATAAACCTCATTTTGAAAATTACAGCCTTATATAATTTTTTTTGCAAATTACAGCCAAAATTTTACTTTTCTTCCAAAATTGCATCACCATCCTCTTTCCGGCCAAATTTGTTAAAAATTGACCGAACTACCCCTGCCTAATTAACTCCCTACTTTACCCAATTTGTTTCTTTTTACTTCTCATTCCTTACACATTTTACACTCATTTAACCTAAACCCTCTCATCTTCTTCACATAATCCCCCAAATTATCCCCTAATTTTTACTCTACCTCTATCCTGTATTGTGATTGATCCTCCATTGTCAAAGAAAGGCAGCAGATCATGAGTGGGGAGGCGGTGGCAGAGTCAGATGATACAATTGCAAAAAGTAAGTATCCAAATACCCTTTTTTTTGTCTTAAATCTATCTTCAATTTGGTTGTTGTTGGTAGTGTTGCTGCAAATTTGTGTTTTCCCCAAAATGTTGTATTTCAATTGATTGAATCGAAATTTAGGGTTTATGTCTCAATTTAGATTTTGTTCTTAATTTCGTTTTTTACTGCATATAAAAGTGCTAGATATAATGGGTGTTGATTATTTGGTAAAAACTGAATCTTTAATTACTCAATTTACTCGACTGAATTTGTAGGGGCTTCATATTTTGAAGTGATGACCAATATTCGCATATACCATTCTGGGAGGTTTGTAAATAGGAAGGGTGAATTAGCATATGTGGGTGGTGCTGTTGAATTTAAATGTGCAATCTGGCATAATAGGCTGAATATGGAGTTTTTGAGCTCTATTTGTGACAAATTCTATGATGAAGATATAGATGGTTTAGTGCTGTCATATTTCACTACTGAGATACTATTGCCAAAAGCCAGAAAGTTTCTTAAATTTCAGGAGGATATAAGGGTTTGGTTGGATACAAAAGGATGAGACAAATTTCATAAACCTCTACATTACCAAGAAGAAATCAATCCCTCCTCCAATACCAACTGAAACTTCTGAAACTTCTGAAATTATAACCCAACAAAAATTACAGCCCATTTCTTTAGCCCAACATAAATCACAGCCCATATCTTTAGCCCAAGAAAAATCACAGCCCATTTCTGTGGCCCAACATAAATCACAACCCAACATCTCTTTAGCCCAAGAAAAAAGTGAGTCCATCAACTCTTCAGTCCAAAAAAAATCACTGTCTGATATTGTCATTGGTCAAAGTTCTAGGACCACTTTACAACCCACCACTCCTGCCTTTAATCCACCCAGACAGAAATTCAGTGGCATTGCAATAAATCCACAACAAATCACAGCTTTAAGGAGGAGCCCTAGGATAAATACCAGCAGCCCTATTATCAATCTTTCTCCTGAACAAATAAAAGAAAAATTTCCTGAACTTCCTATAGATCTTGGAGGGAGACCTGGTAAACTGCCACCTAGAAGGAAGTTCTTTATTGAAGAGCCAGTTGAAAGTGTTGTTACAAATAAGGAGAAGGTTGAGGTGGTATCTGCTAAGGGTAAAGGGAAAGAGAAAGTTGGTGTGAATGTGAAGAACAAAGGCAAGGAGAAGGTGGTTGTTACTGAGAAGAACAAAGTAAATGAGAAGGGTGTTGTCTCTGAGAATAAAAAGGGAAAGAGGGTAAAATCTGTTGCTGTTAGAAATAAGGGAAATGGGAAGAGGGTGAGAAGAAGCAGTAGGTTATCTGAAAAAGCATCAGCTGTTCAGTTCAGTGATTCGAAGAGAGTGAGACATATCTAAGTGATGATGGTGTGTCAGATCCAGAATATGAACCTGATTTGTTTTTAAACAACAATGACATTGAAGAGGTTGATATATTAGAAAGAGTTGAGAAAAGCTTGGGAGTTGAGGGAGATTTACAACCTGTTATTAGGGATGTTGATGATCTGAATGTTTTTGTTGGGGAAGATGTTGATTATAACTCAGATGAGCTGAATAGTATAGCATGGGCAGTAGTAGAGGTTGAAAACAAGGACTCTTGGTGTTGGTTTCTGGAGTTGTTGTCAGCTGATTTAAGCAAAGTGGAAGGGGAAGGTCTGACATTTATGTCAGACAGGCAGAAGGGACTACTTGATGCACTAAATAGAGTGGTGCCAAAAGCTGAGGTTAGGTATTGTGTGAGACACATGTGGTCTAACTTCAAGCTTACTTGGTCTGGTGAAGTTTACAAAGATACTTTCTGGTCAGCAGCAAGAGCAACAACTGAGGTAAGATCTTTCATTTTATGGACTTATATAAGATTTCAAATTCTATCTGTTCAATTTATATTATAGTTTTCTTAATTTTCTACTTATATGTAGGCTGAATTTAAAGCTCAAATGAAAGAAATGGAGATGTTATCCAAAGAAGCTCATCAATGGTTGAATAAAATCCCACCTAGTGCATGGTCAAGACATGCATTTTTCACTCAAAGTAACTCAAACATGCTCCTCAACAACTTGTGTGAGGCCTTTAATAATGTTTTGAGAGAGGTAAGGGACAAGCCTATCCTCACCCACATGGATGGATGAGGAGATATGTGATGAAGAGAAACTTTGAGAAAAGGGAAGGAGTTGGGAAATATAAAGCCAAGTTCATGCCTTATGCTGAAAAGTACACTAAGAAAGTTATTGAAGAGTCTAGGTTTTGTTTGGTTGAACGTGCAACAACAGAGTTGTTTGAGGTGGAATATAGGGGAGAGTTTCACAGTGTTAATTTACACACAAGATCATGCACTTGTCATCATTGGGACCTCACTGGACTCCCTTGTATTCATGCTGTTGCTTCTATACTGAAGCAAAGACAAGTTGTGCGTGATTATATTGATGAAGCCTACTCTAAAGCCAAGTATGAGTCAAAGATATGCACTGTTGTTTTACCTATGCCTGGGTCTAAACAATGGGAGAAGAGTGGCTTACCCGAACCTCTACCACCACATGAGAGGAAGATGCAGCGGGCCTTCAAAGAAGAAAAGGAGGAAAGAAGTCTGGTGAAGCACAAACAGAGAAAGTAAAGAGGCGAATAGGTCAAACAAATGCAAGAATCGTGGTGGGTTAGGACACTATAAAAGGACCTGCAAGAATCCAAAGAAACAGGCTAGAGCTCCTAAAAATGCGGGTGGCGGACCATTGGTGAATACAGAATGGGCAAAGGAAAGAAGAGACAAGGTTGCAACAAGAAAGGCAATAAAGGAAGCATACAAGGCTGCTCATCCTTCTCAATTTGCAAGTCAAGTTAATTCATCTCGGCGACCACACAAGGAAGCACGATGAGTTGAGCAAGTCGGGCTAGGGAAAATTTTGAAGGATTAGTTTAGAAATCTGTAATTAAATTTCAAGTTATGTGTTTTGTTTGTTGTTTCTGAAAGTCTTTTTCCTTAAACTTTTGATTTTGGACAAGTTTGCCTGATTTTGGCCAAGTATTGGATGTAATATTGAACACGTATTTGGAATGTAATGTGACAGCTTATTTTGGAACAAATCAGTCTTTTTTTGTTATATTTCTCAAGATTAATAGCCAATTTCACAACAAGTACATTTATCAACTTACCTAAATGGCTAAACCATCAATACATATAGAAATTGACAAGTACAAGCAACAATTTTAACCTACAACAATTTCCATACAAGCAACAACAATATTCTTTGTGACAATAACAAAGATTGCAAATGCCATGTCTTCCATTTCTACCATTCTTCTCATCCATCTTCTTCACTTCTGATTTAAGGTTGTCCAACTCCATCTTCATCATTTTCCTCTCTTCCTTAAGTGACTGAACCTCACAATTTAACATACGCACCTCACTTTTCAAGCGATTTTTTTGAAACAAGATTTCATTCGCATCATCCCTTTGCCGCTTAGTGGGATTAAGATCAATCCACTTTGAAAAACTTGCAACCACGCACCTTCTCGATCGGGTTGTATGTAGCACAAGCTTGAAACCTCCTACCTGGTTATTAGTCGTCCATGAAGTGGCGAAAGAGAGTAGGTTGCCACGAGCATGTTCGTCTACCTCCAATACTACATCCTGAGCTACAAGGGGAAGAACTATTTTCAGACCAATTTGAAGACATTTTACCCAAATTTGATGAACCCTAATTAACTTGAATTTGGAGAAATATGATTTACAAGGTATAAAATTGGAAATAGGGGAGAAATTTCGAATATAATAGAAATAGGGTAGAATAAAATAGAGAAAATTTAAATAGGGTAGAACTAAATTGAAATGATTTGGTAATATTGATGAAGAAATTTGATTTGAAAAATTGAAGAGATGAAGAAGGAGTGAAAATATAAGGAGGAGTATAATAGAAGAAGGGGATGAACCAGGGATTATAAAGAAGGAGGATAAGGGCATTTTGGCCATAAAAGATGAACTTAAGTGAGAAAAATTCAATTTGGTATCAATTGTCTACCGGAGTAAAAATTTTGGGTGTAATTTCTGATCAGAATTAAACTTTTGGCTGTAATTTGCAAAAAAAATTATACAAGGCTGTAATTTTCAAAATGAGGTTTATAAAAGGCTGTAATCAACAATTTTCTCTATTATATACGCGCCTTAAAATATATACAAAAAATTTTAAAAAATGTACGGGACATAACATGGAGGGAGTACTACTTTAGTCATCCCATGGCCAGGTTTCCAACTCTTCTATATCTGGAAGATTTTCAAGCAATTGGTCAAGCTGGAGCAATGACGACGGAGTTAGTAGAGGACTAGCAGGGACGCTCCTGGCTAATGAATCGTCTTTTATGCTTATAGCATGACTACTTTCAAGAACATTATAAAACTCGGCTAATCTATCATCACGTTCATTATTTCCTAACAACATACATTTCTGTTTGTTTACATCATTCGACTTATTTTCAACTTCATGATCGAGTGTTACATCATTTTTACTAGGAGTTTCGAGCTTCCTCTTCAATTTCTTACGTGAAGCGTTGCATGAACTCTCAGCAAAGTTCGATTCAGTACTTTTTACGTTTATAGCAGGCGCATGACTACTTTCAAGAATATTAAACGACTCAGCTAATCTAATAATATCACGTTCATTATTCGACGTATTTTGGACTTCATGATCGACTGTTATATTGTTTTTGCTAGGAGTAGTTTCGAGTTTCCTCTTCAATTTCTTACGTGAAGCGTTGCCTGAACTCTCTGCAAAGTTCGATTCAATCCATGAAACTGGAGAATCCTTTCCCGTCAGGGTTTGGACTACAGATTTGAATTCTTTCGCATCGACGAAAATATTTTGAGTGTCAATAAACTTGACATTGAAAATCTTATTACCATCTTGATCACCCTTATTTTCCATGCACGTAAAGAATAATTTTTTTTTGTAAAGGTTGTATATGATTATCTAAATAATAAACTTTTTACAACAATTTTCGAGTTTTAGACTATTTTTATTTTTCCTTTTTCTACATTTCATGCCATAATGCTTAAGGTTTTATATGCAATGTTACAACATAGGAGATGTCACATTATTGTTACGTACAACGTAGTTGCATTGCATGGTTGACCCCTCCAACTAAGAGGGCGTACTTTTTAGAGGAAATATCCAAGAAGGGTACAAATATAAAATACTGGGTATCATAAATTCATCTTCACGGCAGATATTTTTTTTTATGGATATTATCTCGTGTATCTCTAAATTTTTCGTTTCTTTTCTTGAAAAAAAAACTTTGACTGCCAATAACTTTTGGCTAGAAGTTTAGAATGCGATAAACTTTTTTTTTCAAATTGATCGTCTTTAAGAGGTTTTCAGTTTGAAAAAAAATTTACCGGCGTCTGAACTCATAGTTGGGAATTATGGTCGGTCAAAGTTTATTCGTTAAAAAAGCTTTGACCAACCATAAAATACCGGTTACCAGTTTAAAAAGCGGTGATTTTTTTTTCAAATTCAAGGCCTTGACGAGATAAATGGTTTGAAAAAAATCACCATTTTCTGAACTGGTAACAGAAAATTATTGTCGGTCAAAGTTTTTGTGAAAAACGAAGGGTATACCTTGAAAAACGAAAAAGTTCAGGGGTACACGAGAGAATATACGTTTTTCTTATAATTAAAACGGTCAAGTATTATTTACCCTGTACTTGTTATGGCCTTATGGGGGTGATATAACAATGATGATCTCCTGTCCCACTTTTGTGTTTCATTCTGTGTCCCACTCATACACATCTTGGCACATCACTGGTTGCAAATAAAAAATATACACAACAAATATGTTAATGTGTTGATATGTATGCAGTGAGACACAGAAAGGAAGACAAAATGAGACGGAGGATCCTCTCTTACGACATCTACACCGAAATAATAAAAAGTGTGTCACATCTATTTAAATAGTGTTTTCGACCAAAAAAAAAATCTATCTAAATAGTATACGTAGTGGTAGTATTTAACCTGTTTTAACTATAAACTAAATACATACCTTCATCTTAAAAGAGGCTAACTATCCAAAACGATTGAAAATGAACTCCAATATTTAGTTAAGTTTCTAGAATTTCAATTTAGAAAAGATAAGCTCATATACTATAAGTTCAGTTAGATTAATTAAGTTCTTATAAACTCATTTAAGTTAACTATAAACTCATACCAATTTTATAATATTGACGAGTTTACAAAAATGGTACCCGTGTCCAAAAATTCCACTTCTTCATTTAGCCATTGAAACTTATTTAACACAAATTTTCACTTTAGACAAATACTATTCATTTAAAGTTATAGACGGGTTAAATATCACCTCACTTTCATAATAAGACAAACAATAGATAGAATGTCACTAATTTGTCTTATTATGTATGTAAATGGTGATATATTTGATCCGTTCATACTTTAAACGGATATACCCGTCTAAAGTGAGAAGTGGGATGTCACCACTTTGTCTCATTATGTAAGTTGTGACATATTTAACCCGTTTACATTTTAGACGGATATACCCGTCGAAAGTGAGACTAATTACTACTTCCTCCATTCAACTCCACTCTACCAATTTCATTTTTACACACTATTCACAAGTTTATATTCAAATCCAATTTTTCCTCGATACGTAAGTGAAAATATATTCATGCGGGAGCTTATTTGATTCGTCTTTACGAGTACATTAAAAATATCTAACTTTTATAATTTTTGAAAATGCGTAGCTAACGATATTTAGCATGTAAAACACGCGTTGACAAACGTGAAAAAAGAAAGTGGTAGAGTGGATGTACAGGTGTTAAAACCGTTAATATAATGACTAATTGGCTAGTCATCAAAACAAAAGAAAACAAAAAACTGTTAATATTAATTGTACATGTGTTAATATAATAACGGCTGCATCATGTTCATACCGATGATACCATACTACTTCGTACTGTAGATAATACAGTCAAGTCATGCATGCGTGACATCAATATCTTTGTGTTTGACGGCCCAGGGAATGAAGTCATAGTGTATCGTCCCGTTTATTTCTTTACGTTTGATTAAAATACTTATTTTAAGAAACAAAAAGATAAATAAATAATGAAAACGGAAGTAATACTTCAAATTTAGTGGACCAAGATTTTTATTTTTGTTTTGGTGAAGAGGGAACTCTTGGCCGCCACCAGTGACCTTTGAGGCTTTGATTAAACGGAAAATTCACGTGATACTCTCGAACTATTCCATTTTTCATGTGGTATCCAAGAATTTAAGTTCATGTAGGAGTACAATTTAACCTATTACTATTATTTAAGTGTCTACCATATCCTTTTTCAACGGTCTTTCCTTAATGGTGTTAAAGTTGCTATATGACCTAAAATTAGGAGGAGAAAAGGCGGGAAAATTAACCTAATATTCTATTAGTTGACCTTTCTCATTCTTCTATTACTCGATTATTATCCCTAAATCATCTAAAATATTCATTCTCTCTCAAACGCAAAAAACAACCGTATTTCTCTTGAACTAATCTCCCTCCCTGAATGCATCTTTTCGTAAATTAAGCTCTAATCTTGATTTCTTCATCTGTTCAACATAAACGTAAGATCTTTTACTTGTCTCATTATTTTTTATGTTGGAATTTGTGGTTTATTAGAGATTAGGGTTGTTGATTAAATTTCTGTATTTTGAAGGTTTGCATGTAGCAAATTTTGATTATTTACAGCATAAACTATATTTTGATTGCTTGCATGTACCAGATTTTGATGTTTAATTAAAAAAATATACTTAGATTTATATTTACTATATTTTTTGCTTATTTATTGATATTTTTATTGTTAAAAAATGATAAGATGGCTGTTGTTTGGTTGAAATGTCATTACAAAGATAAGTCCTTTGATTGCGCCATTTATGATGTTGATTTGGTCCAACTATTAGACCTAATTAGTGATTTTGGGGAGAAATCTATGAAGCAAAATGTTGTTATTCCTGCTGTGTATGTATTACAAAAATAGGTGTAAAATATATATTAGGAGTGATGTGGATTTACTTAATATGTTTGATCATTTCGCTGGGCATGAGACAATTCATATTTGGATTAAGGAAACAAGAAACCCTATCAGACAATTTGGAATGTTGCGTGAGTTATAAAGACTACAAAGGGAAGAAGCTGAAAGAAAACAGAGACATCAAGATGAGAGGGATAGAATGGAAAAGGGAAGCTTTGGAGGTAGAGACATTAACCATAGATATTCCCGTTGTTGATATGGAAACAAATGAAACCATCTTTGGGAGAGTCTATGAATCTGAAAAGTTATCCAACATAAACCCTAATGTTATACAATCTAATCCAAATCCCTCTCATAATACAATGCACCAAAACCCTGAAAATGAGTCAAATCCCCAAAACTGTCCCACTAATAACAGGTTTACTTCACACACTCCTGTTAACCAAAACCCAAATGAGAATGGCAGAAATACTCAAAATCAGCCAAATCCTCAAAATGACACAAATGGAATAAATGAGACTCAATTTTCCCAAAACTGTCCCACTAATAACAGATTTATTTCACACATTCCTTATGAATATACAACACCAAACCCCTCAAAAAAATCTGCTCAATCACAAAGGAAAATCCGTAATACTACAGCTAGGAGGAAGGGTGTATATGTGCCTTCATCATCTGGTAAAAGTCAGAGTGTGGAAAAAAGTGGAACTACTGGTATGAGGCCAAGGAGAGCTATGAGAGGAAAAGAACACATAGAGGAAGAGGAGAGGAGTTATGATAGCAACAATGACAACACAGATGATGACTGTAACGGTGATGATGAAGATAATGATACTGATGAGAGTATCACTACAAGAAAAACTAAAACAGGCGACCGAAAATGGGCGACTGATATTCGTAGTCGCCAAATTAGTGACTGATTAACAAATTAGCGACTGAAATCAGTCGCTAATTTGGCGACTGATTTTTTTAAAAAAGGGAATCTAATTTGGCGACCGATTATTAGATTTGGCGACTGATTTCAAGGTAGTCGCCAAATTGGCGACTGAAATTCAGTCGCTAAATGGCATTTCGGTCGCCAAATTTCTTTATAGAAATACGGAGATTCCTCTCTCCTGCTTTACTCTTTCGAAAAAAAAAAGAAGAAGCAGCGACAGGCGACAGGCGACGAACCGACCAACAACCACACAACCACACCACCACTTCCACCGCCGTGGCCACCGTTCTCACTGCCTCCATCACTCTCTTTAATTAGGTTAGTTTTTTTTGTTTAATTTCAGTTTAATTAGTTTAATTTGTTAGATTAATTTGTAGTTAGTTTGATTAATTTGTGGTTAGTTTGTTAGATTTATTTGTAGTTAGTATGTTAGATTAATTTGTAGTTAGATTTAGTTTAATTTGTGTTTGAATTAAAAGGGAATGATTAAGGGGGTTTGTGTTTAGGTTTAGGGTTATGGGTGGGGGTTTGGTCGGCCGTGGGTGGCGGTGGGTCGTGGGTGGCGGTGGTACGTGGGTGGCGATGGGCCGTGGGTGGGGTGGGTCGTGGGTGGCCTTGGGTGGGTCATGGGTTGTGTTTGGTGAAACCGTCTCATTATTATTAGTATTAAGCTAAGTGGAACCGTCTTAATAATAATAATATTATTATTATTACTAATTAAACCGTCTTATTATTATTATTAGTATTAAGCTAAGTGAAACCGTCTTTTGCATTAATGGAATTAGCTAAGTGGAACCGTCTTTTGGATTAAGAGAAATTAGCTATTAGCTAAGTGGAACCTTCTTTAGGACTTGATTTTGATAAATTTAGTTTGATAATTCATGTTATTGATGAATTGAGATTGAATAACCCTGTTTTTTTTTGTTTTTCTTTTCTCCTTCCAGGGTTGTCACCGCGCTGCTGAGCACCACCGTCCGCGGTAGCTGTTGTTTCTTGTTTTCTTTTCATTTTTGCTTGAAGTAGGTAACCTCCTCTTACTAGTTACCTTTTAAATTTACTAATTTTAGTTCAAATTATGCTACGGACTCTAGGATAGAAACCTTTATTATGTTGTTGAATTGTGATATTGATTGACTTAATTAATTTAGTACCAAGTGTTGTTGTTTATCTTAAACTTTAAATTAGTGTTACTTTGATTTGATGTTGACTTAGTACCCGTTCAAGAATTACTTATTAGGAGTAATTATTGAATAGTCCCCATTTTGGGACTGCCTTTGTACGTTTCAAGTCATTTAGGTAGTAAACACGTACTTGTGATTTATTAATGAGTAATGAGTTTGGTGGCGATCCCTTTAATATTCTCCGAATACATGTATATGTGGAGTAATTATTTATTCTACATTGATGTGTATTTGGAGAAGTGAAGGGAATTGCTGCCGAATTTTTTCCTCATTAATAAATTACAAGTGTGTTTGCTAGTGACTTGAAACGTACATTGACGGGTTTAGGTTGGAGTGATAAGGACCCCATTCGAAGATGGATTATTTATTGACAATATTTATATATTGTTTTCATATGTTTATTGTATAATGTGGAGTATAATGTGAAAATTTTGTATGTAATATTATTGTTATTTTTAAAAAATGTTTAAATTATTGTGGGGTCTTCTTTAGATTAAAATGAAGAGATTGGAACGTTCATGGATGTGTGAAGGAAGATTAGACAATTCCAATAAGAAAAGACGTCCTACCGCTAGATTTATAAAGGGTGTTGGCGAGTTTATTGAATTTGCTAAACAACATGATGAATATGACTTGGTAGACAAAAAACTTAGGTGTCCTTGTGCCAAATGCAAAAACCTGAAATATCAGCTTGACATTGTAGTAGAAGAACATCTCATTATAAACGGATTTAAGCCAAATTATTACAATTGGATTTCACATGAAGAGGCATATTCTCCAATTCATGAACAAACTCACACCCAACAAATACAAATTGATGAGAACCCATATAGAGAGATGGTTGTTGATGCTATGGATTCCACTATTTTTAATAGTGATGACCATACAACCATTTGTGAAGAACAACCGCCACACCCATAAGCAAAAGCCTTTCTTGACATGTTAAAAGCCTCAGAAAAACCCTTATATGAAGGAAGCAGAATGACATTGTTACAAGCCACTTCTAGGCTAGTTACCTTGAAATGTGAGTTTAATATGCCATTTCTTGCTGTTGATGGCATTGTCTCGTTCCTTGAGGAATCTTTTCTCGATGATAATATCATGACCCGAAGTTTCTACACTACCAAAAAAGTAGTTAAAGGTCTTCAGTTACCGCATGAAAAGATTGATGCATGTCCTGAAAGATGTATGCTATTTTGGAAAGATGATGCTTTGCTTGACAAATGCAAAGATTGTGGGGCGGATAGATATGAGACAAGTGAAGGAGATACGTTTTTGGTGTTGAAAAAAAGGCAAGGGTAGTAAGAGGGCCAAAAAGAGTAAGAAACCAATAGCATGTAACCAATTGTTTTACTTTCCTCTCGCTCCAAGACTTCAAAGAATCTATGCCACCAAAAACATTGCCGAACAAATGAGATGGCACAAAGAAAACCCACGTGCTCCGAGGAAGATGTGTCATCCTAGTGATGGGGAAGAATGGAAACAATTTGATCAGATGTATCCTGAATTTGCCAAGGAACC
The DNA here is from genome assembly GCF_048544455.1 of Silene latifolia. NCBI lineage: Eukaryota > Viridiplantae > Streptophyta > Magnoliopsida > Caryophyllales > Caryophyllaceae > Silene > Silene latifolia. The sequence continues at coordinate 151,024,667 of NC_133528.1, read as the reverse complement.
CCGCAATGTACGACTTGGCTTGTGTACGGATGGATTTGATCCTTTCGGTAATTTTGGGAGGAAGTATTCTTGTTGGTCCGTTATGGTCACACCATACAACTTACCACCTTGGTTATGTATGAAAAGACCATTTATCTTCTTGTCACTTATTGTTCCCGGACCAAAAAGCCCGAAACGTAATTTGGATGTTTATTTACAACCATTGGTGGAGGAGTTGAAATATTTGTGGGAAGTTGGGGTGGAAACTTATGATGTGTCTAAAAAACAAAATTTTCAACTTAAAACTTCCCTTTTGTGGACAATAAATGATTTTCCCACCTATGGTATGCTATCTGGGTGGTCTACACAAGGACAAAAAGCATGTCCTTGTTGCATGGAGGAAAGTAAAGCATTTTTGCTTCTCAATAGCAAGAAAATAAGTTGGTTTGATTGTCATAGATGCTTCTTACGAGAGGAAAATCCACATAGGAGGAACAAGAAAGCTTTCAGAAAAGGTAAAGAGGTGCTTGATTCCCCTCCGAAACGAGTGCCTGGGGATGAGATATGGAAGACGGTATGTGATTTACCATCCCCTGTTGATGGTACCGAAGAAGAATTTAAAGAATTGAAAAAGCAGAAAAACGGTTGGTTTAAAAGAAGCATTCTTTGGGACCTTCCTTATTGGAAGACAATGTTGATAAGACATAATTTGGATGTAATGCACATAGAAAAGAAATTCTTTGAGCAACTAATTGACATGATCATGGATGTAGAAGGTGAAAAATGTGATAGCATTGCTTCTAGAAAAGATTTGCAGATATTTTGTCATCGTCTCAAATTACACATTCGCGGCGACGGGTCTAAGCCAACATCCATTTTCACTCTCGACAAAGCTAAGATAAAAGTATTGTGTAAGTGGTTACAAAATTTGAAGTTTCCTGATGGGTATGGCTGAAGTTGCAAGGCTTGAAAAGTCATGATTGTCATGTATTCATGGAGCGATTATTACCCGTTGCTTTGAAACACCTCGTGCCGACAAACGTTTGGAATGCAGTTGTTGAGATTAGTCAATTCTTCCGAGATTTATGTGCCTCTTCAATATGTGTTGATGACATGATTAAATCTGGAAGAGCAAATACCACAGATATTGTGTAAGCTTGAAATGATCTTTCCTCCTGCATTTTTTAACTCCATGGAGCATCTACCGGTTCATTTGCCATATGAAGCCAAAGTTGGGGACCCGTCCAATATAGGTGGATGTATCCATTTGAAAGGTAATTAAGATAATCTAGCTACTTTTAAATTAAAATTAATAATAATAACTAATCTATTTATTATATGTTAACTTTATTATTGATTAACTATTAATAAAACTCATCATTAACTTTTATAGGTTTTTTAATTAGAGTAAATTATCAATTACACCCACGTCAAATGCACCTTTTTACATTTACTCCCACGTCAAATTTTTTTTTTAAATTACACCCAAGTTAATAGCTCAGGTTAAAAATTGCACCCCATCCCATTTTCAGGTGAAAAACCGTGTAAAATGACAGATTTGCCCCCGCGTGTTTCTACTTGTGAATGAACCTGTTAACTCTTCATTCACTTCCCCCCTTTCACTTTTAACCCTAATTTCATCCCCAATATTTCCCCAAAATCGTCCCCTTTCAAATTCCCCCAATTAAATCTTAGAATCTTAATTATTAGTATATTGATCATCCGTCACCATCAATCACGTTAATAATCATATGTAAGTTCCCCTTTCATCTCTCCTTTGTAATTTGTTTGTTGGTTAATTTTTAATTTTTGATTTCTGTTGCTATCAATCACATTAATAATCATTGCTATGGAATTATTCAATGTTGTTTATCCTAATTTGCGACTTTATGAATTCTGGGTATTGTAGGAAAGATGAGCAGCAACGCGTCTATAGTTCAGGGTATACAGGATAAGATTGATCGTATATTGGGTGAGGCTCCAAAACTATTTCAGCGTTTAGATGTTGTTTTGGCACCAACCGCCGTGTGGGATATGTTGACTAGCCAAGACCCGGTACTCCGACTGCTTCGGCCTCTTCTCGTGAATATCCCAAGTCCATCTCACGCTCTGAACCTTGGTGGTGTCGTCTCAAGTAGTAAGTTGCGATCCATAAGAGTTAGGTTTGTTGTGATTTTGTGATTTGCAACTACCGCCATTTACGTTCGCAAAATTATGATGCAGCCGTAGCAATTATTATATTTTCCTAGCTAGCATTGTACCGTGGATTCAAGTAGTTGTCTACTCAGGGCTTGCTTAGGACGGATAATTGTCATCAGGATGATGGAAGGGGGAGCAAGGGGTGGGTGATAGGCTAACTTGTACTTCCAAATGGTAAAGTGGTAATCTGTCGTATAGAAGTATTCAGTAGCAAGTTATTTTCAGAATTATTTTAGGTTTGTTCCTTTCTATGTTTTTGAATTGTGTGCTCATAGGTACTAACTTTGTCACCGACAAATTTAACATTCTTAACTGTAACTAGTGGGGTTGAAAGATTTTAATAAGAGGGTTGATCTGATATTTTGATGTTCTTTGTTAGCTTCTTTCTGCTGTGAACTGTTGGCTCAAATGCATTATGCTAGACTCTTACAACCAGACAGACCACCCCGAATGCAAGTCAAGACCTGATAGTGGACTCTCTGCGATAACAGAACTCGATCCTGGTTATATAACATTGAGTTAGGTTTGTTGTGATTTTGTGATTTGCAACTACCAGTTTCATTTACGTTCGTATGTTTGGTCTGTTGCAGGAATGGTTGCCGATAAACGGGAGGAACTGAAACAACTGACTAATGAGGTGGTCCTTCTTTTTGAAAGGATCCGAAATGTCTTGTCCTGGGATGCAGTGGTGGATATATGCCGTGCGAGTAGGAGAATTGTGAACCTCTCAGAAGGACAACATGAGTACCTCAGGATTCTGGATGTTTATTGTGATCATTTAGAGTCCCTACACGAAGACAAGCTTAGAGAAGAAAGGCTTCGAGAGCTTGACTCTTCTCCTTCTTCTGATGACAGTTACAGCCGATGAATGAGTGTATTCAAAGGGGGCAGGCAGGGTATGGAGGTTGGGGGGGTCCTAGCATGCTGTTGAACAATATGTTGTATTTGCACTGATGTATTTGCACTTATGTAATGGATGCATTAAGGGATGTATTTGCACTGATGTACGGTGATGTATGCTAGAGTAGTGTTTCAATTAGAGTACTCTTTCAATTAACAGTTGTACTGTTGAACAATATGTTGTAATTCAACAAATTTCTTTCGCTCATCTTTGTCTGATTCATACAGGAACAAAATGTCATCGCGGAGGCATTGAACGCCATTGCCAGGCTTGCAAAAACTAACACTCCAAGCAACATTCTTTGTCATCTCTCTTAGATCACTATCCACACTCAAATGCTTACTACCTCCAATTAGCTTTCCCTCCTCCCCATCAGACGATTACTACACAAGAAGCTAATCTAAACAAATCCTAATAAGCTCCCTAAGATCAGAGCTTTATGAAGAGTTGTCATCAATGTAAACAACGGAAGTTCAAATAGTTCGACATCATCGTTCGCTAAAGCTAATCCAAACAACTTCAAACAAACCACAATTTAATCAAAGCTGCATTATACAAAAAGCATAATATAATTTTATAAATTTGATTACTACACAAGAGTACAAGAGTTAATTGGTTATAATATATTTCTACAATTTTGATTACAAAATAAACAAATACGCTAATTAACTATAACTACTTCTTAAGCTAGCTTAATACTCTATCTTGCTTAATACTTGGCTAATTAACTGCTGCAAGTGTTGCAAAAAACTTGTATTATCAGGAATCAAATCTCCAAAATCGAAATTGAAATCAAAATCAGAACCAAATTGATCATCGAAGCTTCCACCAAGGACGTCATCAAAGTCGAAATCATCTAATCCAAGTCCTTATACTTTTCAAGCTCATTGAATACAAATTAATAAAATTGAACACATTGAACAAAAACAAAACAATGGGGAATGAATTACCTTGAGGATGAGGAAAACAATGGAGGAAATCAAATTAGGGAAAATATGAGAGAAGGATGAAGAAGGGAAGGGAATGAATGAGAGAGTAAACATCAAACACACACAAGGTTAATAAAGAAAGGCAGAAGGGCAAAATCGTCCTAAAAATATGTTTTATCCCAGAAATTTTGAAAATTGACGGAAATTTGGCCGGATTCCGATATTGGGTGCAATTTGTAAACTGAGCTATTAACTTGGGTGTAATTTAATAAAAAAATTTGACGTGAGAGTAAATGTAAAAAAGTGTACTTGACGTGGGTGTAATTGATAATTTACTCTTTTAATTATTTGAAGAAAAAAATTGGTAATAAAGCTAGGGTGGAAGGTTCTATATGCAATGCTTATTTAACGGAAGAGATTGCAAACTTTTGTTCTCTTTACTTTGAAAAACATATAGAAACCAAAGCAAAAAACTTGAATGTTGAGAAACCGTATGAAATAGACGGAAGTTTACCCGAATTTTTTCAAACTCAAGATGATGAAGGGTGTTCATCAAAGGGGCAAACAAGATATTTAGATGATAAGGAGTATAATCGTGCCTACCTTTACGTGCTATCTAATTGTGACCTCTTGGAGTCATACGAAACACAGTTTGTTAATGATTTCATTGAAAGGAATCCTAATATAAGTAAGGATGATGTTTGGGATAAACATGAGGACCAATTTCCAACATGGTTTAAGAAACATGTAATTGAGTTGAATATTCAAGATGATTTGATAAGAAGTTTGGCGTTTGGTCCTTCAAGAATGGTAAGAGCGTGGAATCGATACTCGGTTAATGGGTTTAATTTTCAAACATTCAACCACGGTAAAGGTAAGGCTAGGTGCAATTGGGGGGTTACTATTTCTTCTCTTGATGACAACGAATACTATGGTATAGTTAAAGATATCTTTGAAATTAGTTATAATGGACGTGACCGAGCTTATAAAACTGTCTTATTCAAGGTTGACTGGAAGGATAATTCTGTGGCTGGAATGAGAGTACATGAACAATACAAGCTTGTAGAAGTGAATCGTACTAGAACATACTCTAAGTATGATCCATTTATACTTGCACATCAGGCTCATCAAGTGTATTTTGCTACTTATCCAAGCACAACAAATGATAGAAATCAAAATGCGTGGTGTGAAATCTTTAAGACAAAGGCACGGTCACAAGTTGATATAACTTTTTTCGAAGAAGAAAACGTTTCAAATGAAACACTTTTGTCTCCACCCGATGAAATCAACTATGAGCATGAGAATAACGATAGTGAAGACATGGAAGAGGAAGAATATTATGATGTGAAAGAGAAACTGTCGGGGGAGGAGGAGGAGAAGAGGGAAGAAGAGAAGGAGATGAGAGGGGAAAAGGAGGTGAGGAGGAGAAGGGAGGAGGAGAAAAGGAGGAGGAGGGACGAGGGGGACGAAGACGACGACGATGGTGATGAGGATGAGGATAAGGATGAGGAGGAGGACGACGACGACGATGATGGTGATGGGGAAGAAAACGATGATGAGTATGGTTAACTTGGTATAATTTTGTATTCCTCAATAGTAAATAATTAAAATTTAGAAGTCCGTATAATTTTCATTTATCATTATTTGTGTTAATTTTTATTTGTATTACTGCAGATGGCTGGAGCAGGTCGAGGTAGGAAGCGTGGAGGCGGCTCAGGTTCTCTACAGAGTACGCGTGAGGAGGAGGAGGAGTTTGTGCGTGAGGATCCGATGGTGACAGATGGTGACGGTGACGATGACGAGGATCAGCCTGACTCTACCGACGACGCAGAACCACGGGTGAAGATACGGTACACTGTGGATCATCGGATGATACTTGACCCGGCGGGATTATGGTAAGTCTTATTCTTTATTAGTCTACGATTATTATTATTATTTTTTTTGTAAAATAATAATTGTTTCTAATTTTACATGTTCAAAATAAATGCAGGTTTATGGACGATTGCGTGATACGAGGTGTAACGAAAAGCATGAAGACTAATTTCGTGGGTCCAGTTCCTACATCGTGGACTTATGCTTCTAATGCACAAAAAGAGGCGTGGTTCAATAACTTTCGGGTATAAATTTTCCGTAGTTCTTTGTTTTAGAAACCAAATAATTAATTCTGATAAATTTTTTAAGAACAAGTTAGACTTTTATTTTATACTGATATGAAATTTTGTCGCCTTTTTTTTGTAGCAAGCATTTGCTTGGGATGAGTCTCAAGAAATGAATGTCCGTAACAGGTACAATGAAGTCGGTACTCGACGATATCGGGACGTGATCTGGAAGACGGTCAGGTGCCCGAAGGAGCCAGAGAACATGAAAGGTATTTAATTAACTTGTTTTGTTATTTGTATTAATTAGCATATACTCTCTTATATTATAAATATTATCAGTAACTTATTAGTTATGATTTCATATTTGTGTAATTGCAGGTGAGAAGTTGGAAGGCCTAATAAAGCATACTAAAACCGAAGCTTCTCAGAAAAGGTCTAAACAAGCATCCCTCAACAAAAAAGGAGGAAATAAAGATACCGTGGTCGAGCCTACTCATTACGGGGGATCCCGATCATTCTGGGATTGTGTATTGGGTGTAAGTTTGTTTATTATTTCACACTAATTTTGGTTTTCAACATGTTTATTTTATGTTTGATTTTTTGTTGATTTTCTAACATGTATGTTGTTTTTTCATTCAGAAAGGAAAGAAGAAGTCAAAACCGGTTACGACGGTACCGGAACTGTTTCTGGACACGCATTCCAGGGTTGACCACAAAGGGATTAGGAGTTGGACTAAGCCAAAAGACAAGGAATTATATGTAAGTTTTCCCTAACACTTAATTTTTGTTAATTTACTCTTTTTTAATGTCTTATTTTGGTTACCATTTTAACTTATAATGATTTGTTTAATATTGTAGGATGCATTTGAACATGAAAAATCCGCCAATCCAGAAAAAGCGGATAATGACATATGGTTTGAGTTGGTGAAAGGCTTCAAGAAAGGGCACGTGTATGGTACCGGAAGTTCAACACCGGCTTTCTATGACAACACGCGTAGAAGATCGACTTCAACAATTCCCATCAACACATATCAACCGGGAGTTATTAGTCAACTTCAAGCTCAAGTAAGAAAGCGTGATGAACGTGAAAGAAAACGTGATGAAGAATTCCGCCAAATGAAGGAAAAAATGGCAATGTTTGAGACTTGGTGGCAAGGTTGTAACCCCGGACCTAGACCCGACTACGATCCTTTTGATCCGCATGGTCCACAAGGGGGGAGTGGAGCCGGTGTTGGCTTCCAAGTAGTTAAGTAAGTTTAATTTAGCATGTAATAAGACTTGAACTTTAGAATATGTTAGTTTGTAAACATTTCATTTTCAATATATGAAATGAAGTTTGGGAAAATGTATGGTGTTGGGTTGAAATTTGAAATGTATGGTGTTGTGTGTGTTGAAGTTTGGGATGTATGGCGTAGTGGAACTTCGGTTTGTATGCAGGTTGTAAATGGCTAGCAATGAAAAGGAAAAAAACCCCCAAAACAATCAGTAGCTTTGGCGACTGAAAAGCCATTTAGCGACTGAATTGTCGCCAATTTGGCGACTACCTTGAAATCAGTCGCCAAAAAAGCCTTAGTGATTTTAGCCACGTCACCCAAATTTGGCGACTAAAAGGCAATTTAGCGATTGAAAGTCAGTCGCTAATTTGGCGACTACCTTTTTTCGGTCGCCAAATTGGCGACTACCTTTTCAGTCGCCAATTTCCTCATTTAGCGACGGATACGTCAGTCGTCAAATTTGGCGACCGACTTTAGTCGCTAAAATTAGAAAAGGCGACTAATGTCTGCGACTGGTATTTGGCGACTGAAATCAGTCGCTAAATTGATTTTAGCGACTGATTTCAATCGCCAAAATCGGTCGCCTGTTTTATTTCTTTTTGTAGTGGTATAGATGAGGAAGAAGATGGGGTGAGTGATGGCTGTAATGAAGAAAATGGAAGCATTGCTCATAATTCAACAGAAATGCATCCTTTTGATAAAACCATTGATGGTACCAATGAAGAAGATGAAGAACACTACTTTGACAGGGCATATAAAAATGGTAGAATGTATATACCTCAAAGATTGGGTGAAATTACACTTGAGCCATGGTTGTTGTTTATGTCAAAAGATGAGTGGTTGTCGGTGTTTTCTGATTATTGCATCCAGCAAGGCTTCAGTGTTGTTGTTTCAAAGTCTTGACAAAATAAGGTATACTGCTGAGTGTGGTAGTGAAAAATACACATGGAAGATTCATTGTTTAAAGTTGCCTGATAAAATGACATGAGCAAGTAAGAAAATTAAGGGAGAGCATAAAAAATGTTTTTTTTTCCTAAAGAAGAATCCTATGGCAACAACAATATGGATGGTGAAGAAGTTAGAGTCAGACCTCAAAGCTCAACCTAATATACCAGTTAAATCCATGAATGATTTATTAATGCTCAAATTTGGAATTGAGGCTTGTACAAGAACTTTGTACAAGATGAGAGTTGTTGCTTCTGAACTTATCTATAAGGCCCATGAGAAGAGCTATATATGCTAACAGGGAAGAACCAGTCCATTATTTGCACGACTATTACATTGGTCAATGCTATATGCTGACTTATGTAGGTCATATGCATCCATTACCAGATGTAACACCCCGTAAATTTGAAGACCTTCATTATATTTTAAGAGTAGTATTTTAATCTATTTTAATTTAATATTAATTTATTTGAAATAAAATTTATTTGATAAAATATAATCTTATTTTATTTTGAAGAAATGTAACTATTTTTGATAGTTTAGAAATGTTTAAAAGTGATTTAAACTATATTTAAACATTTTCCTTTGATAAAATAGATTTCGGATAAAAGTCGTAAAATTGGGATTTTCCATTTCTTACGGTCGTTGGGTAAACAAGTTTGGATATTGGGCATATGAGTACTTAATCTTTTAGTAAAATCGTGTTTAAGAACTTTAGCATTTTCGGAAATCGCGTTCGACGAATATTTCTAATTACCGTCAAAACAAACCCAAACCGCGAACAAAACAAGTTGACCCGACTCACACTTTGACTGCCTGGTACTGTTCATCCGGGCACTATTCACCCTCTAGGGGTCTTCACTCTTCAATTCATTCCTCCATAATTCACTCTCTCTCTTCCTTTCATCAAACAACCAAATTCCTCTCAAAATAACCTCCTTACAATCCCTAAAACCACAATAAATCCTTCATTTCTCCACCAATTTGCATAAAACTTATATATTTGGAATCCTCTCTTCAATCCTCATCTACTAGTAAACTTTATTTTCATTTCCCCCAATTTCGTTTCGGGTCTTATCTTTTTAGGGTTTCGAATTTAGGACTAATATATGTGTTTTTGTTGTTCTTATAGGTGAAGAATATGAAGATGAGTTAGGAGACTCATATATTGTGGAAGATGATGCATAATTTCGGTCTATAGGATCTTTCTCAAGTTTATTTTGCTCTCTTTCTAGCTTAAGGTAACTATTCCGAGTTACTCGACGAAATAATGTCACATTAGTGTTGTTTATGATGTGTTGGATGCTTATGTGATTAATAACATGTTAACTTTAATTTTCACATGAATTGTTGTTGTTAAAGTTTGTTAAATATGTTGTTTTTCACATGTTTAAGTGTTGAAACGGAATGAATATTGTTGAATGTTGCTTGAAAGGGATGTTGTATTGATGTTGGAACAAATTGCAAATGGAGACTTGTGTTGACTGAGAGAACCGAACCAAAACAGCCCGGTTCAGCCCCGGTTCAGGCCCGGTCTGACCCGGTTCATGGCCCGTTGTGTGGATCGGGTCTTGGGTCTATTGTTTGATGTTTTGGGTCTTTTGTTTGCGTATTTATGTATTTTGGTATTTTTGGCATGTGGGTAATCATTATTATGCGAGAATTTAATTGAATTGGATATTTTGTAAGTTGGAATATATTTCCTTATGTTGATAGTTTTTCACATGATAGAAATTGGAAATGGCATGAGAATGATATTGTGATGAATTTTGTGATTTGGGCCAAAGTAGGCCAAGACTCTAAGCTGGGCCAGATTGACCGAACGAGTTTGGTCAAACTAGGTTTAAACCGGTCAGCCTCGATTTGACCGATGACTCATCGCGGGACTCGGGTCGAGAGTTTGTCTTTGAGGTGAGATTGGTTGTTATTGGATGTTTTATGTTGATGCCTTGATATTTGTGATTATCATTTCACACGTTGGTTGTTGGATGCTTTGGATGCCTTATGCTTGAGTCTTGTTGCCTCTTTGCCATTTTAGCTTGTTCTCATGGATTATGGTACTGTTGGTTAGCTGGAATTTGGATTATTATTGATATTGGAAATATTGTTGGATCGTCAGCTGAATATGCTCTTGCGTAGCCTTTCATATGCTAGGGTGTGTATGATCATTTGTGTGTGCAAGTTTGGACTCTTTGCCCCTCTTATGGTTAATTGGGTGTCCTACTTGTCTTGTCTGGTGTGGGCTAAAGTATTCAAGCTGGGACTAGGTCCTAGGTGAGTATTTCGGCCTTCGTCATAGATAGGTCATTATAGTCTTTGACGAGTGTATGTTTGCGGCTTAATAGCCTCTGTGTCCTAGCTTGGTGGGATGTTTGCGGCTTAATAGCCTCTGTGTCCTAGCTTGGTGGGTTTATATCCAAGTTGGGGCATGACCACTTTGCCCTACCTTAGAGTAGGTGGTCAGCTTAAGTACTAGTCAACCCTTTGGTGGACTCCTTAGGTGTACTCATGTGGATTTATCGTGAGTCTTGGATGCGGTGGATTGTATCCGCATGTCTTTAGGTCTGCGCAGGTCTAGGATTAGGGTATGTTTACCTTACCTCGTGGTATAGACTCGAGTTACAGAGTGACTATTGACCGTCCTAAGAACTTATGCCTGTCTCTAGATATATTGTCCTTTCTTGTTTGATGATCCTATGAGTCGTAGAAGGTGAGATGCAAGCCGGCTACGGTTGATAGGGTTTGGATTCCTGGATGTTACGTGATTCACATGATAGTGTAGTATGAGTCAGTCTACTATTCACATGCTAGGACTATGTGTTGTTTATATTCTTATTCACATGATAAGCATGATTGTCTTGCATTTGTATGCTAAGGCTATGTGTTGTTCATATTCATATTCATATTCTTATGTTTACATGTTATATTAACTATGATATTTCGTGGCTGGGAGAACTCGGAGTTACTCCCCACTGACTGTGACTTTCGTATTTGTATAAAATGCGATTGACAGGTAGGTGATGCATATATGGGGTACATGGACGAGCTAGCGAGCAAAGTAACCTTGGGACCTAGATTGGCTTTATTTTATTGTGACCCTTAAACACTTTTTATGTCATATACTTTTTAGGGACATATGTCTCCCTTTTTCATATTTGGGTTGTATAACTTTGTTCCGCGACTTTAGCGATGTTTTATTTATGAGATTTATTTTACACCTTGCATGTTTGACACCTTCCCATTTGGATATTTTTATAACAGGTTCAGGTTTCGTTTTCGATTTTAAAAATCACAGGTTTTTACCCAAATGAACCTATTACAAACATATCCATGCAGTTTTTATCTAGAGTTATGTGTTTACTTTTCCGCAATAAAGGAGGGTGTCACACCAGATAAGGACCATTGGCCAACATTTCAATTTCCTAAAATTTTACCACTAGTCCAAGAGAGAGGAATATGAAGACCAACAAGACAAAGGAAAAGAAAGTCTGATTATCCAAAGAAAAGGAAAGGCAAGAGAGCAACTACCATTACTTGTTCCATTTGCAAGACATCTGGTCATAATGCAAGGTCATGTCAAGGAGGTCCCACAGCAAAAAAAAAAAAAAAAAAGAAGGCTGCTGCTGCTAGTGAAGGTATTGGAGGTGATGTTCTAACAAGTGGAAGAGGTCGTAAAAAAACAAGAAATGATGGAGCTTCATCAAACCATCCTTAGTTTGGTAATAGTTAGTGACTATGTTTTAGTTTTAAGTTTATATTTTGAATTTTAGTTCATCTTTTAGAAGTTAGAGCCAGTCCATATTTTGGGGGCATATTCTGATGGGTAACTTTTTGCTAAGTCAATTGCTGGTTTGGGCTGAAATAAGTAAGATGATAGAAAAACATTGAACAATCATGATGTAAACTCAAGTGCTTATGAAGAAGCAATATTTTGATATATAAATCATCACTTCTAACTGGTACATGATGTTGTTGCTCCTACATTCTTTTTATTTGTTATCTTTTAGTACAACAAATAATAAAAACATGTACATGAATAATGCAACTTTGATGCTAAAGTTAAGAAATTTTGACATCTCTTGAATTATCTTCTCTTGCTCCTTCATGTTTGTCTTCACATTTTGTGCTATCTTCTCCAACAGTTGGTTTAATACTTGTTCAACTTCATCCATTGCCCTAAAATGGTTTGTTGCTTCAGTTTTAACTTTGCACCATTGGAACCATCCACAAGAATCACATTTATGGTATAACTTGAAAGAGTTTGCTGCAGTATGTCCAGAAGTTCTTATTTGAGATCTTATATTGCATCTTGGACAGATTTTGTGTTCCACTTGAATTTCATTATTTGAAGACATTGTAATACTTCGTATTTAACAATTATAAAATAATAATATTTTAATTATACGAGTTATGTTGAGACGGAATAATAATTATTATAATAACAAATAATAATAATAATAACAAGTTATATATATATACGTGGTATTATTTGTCCTATCCAACCAACCTTATCCAATTGAAATCGCCAAAATCCACCATCATTTAGTGAGAGGGAAGAAGAGAGAAAAAGAAAAGAAAAGAGATCGTTTTTTGTCACTCCGCCTCGAGTTCATAAGGTAAGATCGTCTTATGCTAGTCTTTATATTATTTATTTTATACGCTAACCCGTCCTGACCTTGACCCGTCCTTGACCACCCTATAGGCTGCCGTTAACCGCCCAATTAAGGGCTTTGACCGACTAATTTTATATGGGTTTTTGGGGGCTTGTGTGTCGCGGGTTAGGGCGTGGTTTTTGAAGGGGTTGTGGGTTGGTTTGGGTCTGGGTATAGGCAGATCTAGGTCGAGGGTGGTGAGAGGTGTCGAGTGGTGGTGGTGGGTGTCCGTGAGGGTGGCTGTGGTGGCCGGAATATGGGGTAGAAGGAGGGTGTACGGACGGGGTGTTGGTTGTTGTTTTGTTGCTGCTGTTGTTGTTGTTTGTTGCGGTCGTTGTGGGTGGTCGCTGCCGGCATGGTCGCCACCCTTGGACCCACCGTGGTCACGGCGGAACCATGGTGGTGGTGTCAGCCACGGTGGTGCTGGGTTGTGCGTGTGGCGGGTGGTGTTGTTAGTGTTGTTGGTGTTTGTTGTTCTGTTGGGGGTCTCGGCCTTTGGTGGTGGCCGTGGGTGATGCGGCTGGATGTGGCCACCGTGTCCAGTGGTGGTGGTCCACGGTGGAAGCGGTGGTCGTGGTGGTTTTGGGTTGAGTCGGGTTTTGGGTAAGTCATATAAGACGGGATTTATTTAATTAAGTTAATTTATGTAAACTTTTTGCTACGATTTTCGAGTTTTTGACTATTTTCTTTTCTTTTTCTACATTTCATGCCATAAATCTCAAGGTTTTATATGCAATTTTACAACATAGGAGATGGTACATTATTGGTACGTACAACGTTGTTGCATGGTTGACTTCTCCAACTAAGAAGGCGCAGTCTTAAGGGAAATATCCAAGAAGGGAACAAATGTAAAATTGTGAAATACTTCAAGGTCAAACAAGTCAACGTCTGAAACGATTGAAAAAGCCAATGTTTGGTGGTTTGTAACTTCCAACATGTACTCAGCTAGTTTACATGATTTGTAAACCCTAGGTTCGACGCGTTTCCGTTTACATGATTTGTAAACCCTAGGTTCGACGCATTTCCGTTTACATTCTTATGCACGGAGGGTGGAGAGGTGGAAGACACGAGAGGAGTTTGGAAGCAAACAAGATAGATTGGATGATTATGAATTAAAGCAGCAGCTTTTCCGTTTACATGATTTGTAAACTCTAGGTTTGACGCGTTTCGTTCCAAACCTTGTTCTTGTTTGAAGCGTTTCGGACATTAACACGATTGTTAGCAATATGTCTTGCGAATCAATCACCATTGGTTGAGTTATAGGTCTACCTCAAGCAAATATCTTTTATATTCTTTTGTTTCATTTAAAATAAAAAACACATAAAAATTACAGGTTCGAAGTTATAATAAGACAGTCACTAGAACCGTTCCATTTGTTCTAGAATCGATCGATAAATTCGACTATCAGACAGTTTCAGCAGCTGTTCAGTTTTAGTTAATTCTGCTGCAAACTCACGAGTTCTATTCTTTGAGTAGAATTCGTATCACATTCGTACCCAACTTTAAAAAAAAAAAAAATCTATTTTATGTGGCTAAGTGTGATGATCCGCACACTTCGAACCCTTAGATTTATTCATACTACTTATGTAATTTCATTTTCCTTGTATATTTTTAGTAAATACTTTCCTACTTTAGCATAGTTAGTATAGCTTTTCTTTCCATAAATAAGTATATCGCTATTCTACACTTTCAATGTTTCCTGCTACCGAGAGTAAATATCAAATTTCCCTCTTTAGGGAATACTAGTGAATGAAAATCTGCTTCCTACCTTGTGCCTTCGTGTTGCTTTGTTGTGAACGACTCTTTGCCTTCACTTTTCTAACAAGCCGTGTTTGTGGGATAGACACTAGGATCCCGACTCACACACCCGAGACCGATTACGAATGCCTAGTGCTTGACAAACACTAGTGCTTGACGCTCTCGTTGCAATCCTGTCGAGTGTTGCCGAGACCCGAATATCGTGCTAGTGAGCGATCCTTCACTAGTACGAAAATCCTTGTCGCTTGAATCTTGCCTTGAGTTGGGCAAGGGTGCGCGCCACGATCCGGCAAAAGTACCGGACCGTGACACTAAGCAAAATGACCCGATCGGAAATCAATTAAAAATCGTATCAATCTTCTGTTGGGATTTAGGATAGTTTAAGTGAGAAAGTGGAGAGAAATATGTTTGATAGAAGGAAATACTTTGTGATTGAAATGTTTTAGTTTGATTGATATTGATTGATAATAGAATTGATTGAATTGAATTGAATTGATTTTATTTTTATTTCAATGTCTTAGTATTACATGGTATTTATAGGTGATACGCACCCTTTCATATTCTAAGTTCTCTTTCATATTCTAGGATGTATGCGAATCATCTAAATTCATAGTACATACATATGCATGAATGATCTAGATATATACATAGTACATACACTATGCATAAATAATCTAGATTCATGGTATTAACTAAGTGCATGAACCTAAACGAATCTGGACAAGTCTCATTATTTTAACACTCCTCCTTGAGACTTTTGTCGATAACTCTGAGCTTGAGTCTTAGCCCCCATCTGGATTTTTGAACGTTTTCTTCATCTCCTCCTTGAAAGCATCAACCTGATATATTTTGCAAGTCTTCTGTGCTGCCCGCGATAAGAGTTTTGACAGTGTCAAGTCGATCTTGCTACCGAGGCAAAAGTATCTCCATAATCAACCCCGGCTTCTTGTGCATAGCCTTTGACAACCAATCTCGCTTTAGATTTGTTGATCGTGCCATCAGAATTTAATTTGGTCTTATAAACCCATTTGACGCCGATCACTTTCCTGTCTTGGGGTGGATCAACAAGTTCCAAGTGTTATTTTTTATAATCATGTCAATCTTATTTTTCATTGCTTCCTGCCACTCTTTGGTCTTAGCGGCTTCTTCGTAGTTATTTAGTTCATTAGTTGCAAAATATCATGATTCAAACAACTCGGAATCCAAATGAACAATAGGACAATTTTGATATTCAGATAGAGATTTATTCCCTCGCGGACCTGTAGCATTCTCATCACTGGAATGAGGGGATGATGGCTCTGAATCGCTATTTTTTGGTGAGGAAGAGGAGGTAGGCGTGTTACCAGCGCTGCGAGGAGTGCTTGGTATACACTCTACTGGCTCTTGAGGAGATGAACCAGAATCTTCAAATATCACACTTCTTCGTTCAACTTTCTCCTCTTCCCAATTCCACATAGTATTTTCATCTAACTCCACATCTTTACTGATGATAATTTTCTCATTATTAACGTTGAAAATTCGGTAGCCCTTTGATTGTGTGCTATAACCAAGAAAAATTCCTTTCTTGGCTTTTTCATCCAACTTGGTCCTCTTTTGAGATGGAATGTGAACATAACAAACATATCCAAATACTCGAAGATGTTTGGCTGTCGGCTTAATTCCACTCCAAGCTTCAATTGAGTCACTCCTTGAACTGCTTTAGTAGGGAGTCTGTTTAGCAAATACACCGAAGTATACACGGACTCTGCCCAAAATTTCTTTGGCAAATTTTTCTCTGTGAGCAGTGGTGGAGCTAGGGGTAGCAGAGGCGGTCGCCCCCTTGGCGGATGAGATTTTTTAAGTTTTTTGTTAAATTTCCAAATTTTTTTTCGAATGAACCTTATGAAATTAGCCGTTCGCCCCCCCCCCCTAAAATTTTTCGCCCCCCTAAGTTCAAATCCTGGCTCCGCCACTGTCTGCGAGCATGCAACGAGCCATATCCATGACTGTTCTGTTTTTTCTTTCTAAAACTCCATTTTGCTGAGGTGAATAGCCAACTGTGAGTTGATGCTCAACACCCTCCTCGTCTTCAAAAAATTAATCAAACTGGGAGGAAGTATATTCCTTTCCTCTGTCCGATCTTATTCTTTTCATCTTGCACCCTGTTTGTGTCTCCATTAGAGCTTTGACTTTCTTAAAAATATGGAACACATCTGATTTCTCACACATGAAATATACCCATGTCATACGAGTATAGTCATCAATGAACAAAATGAAGTACTTATTCTCGCTTAAAGAAGGAGTTCCGTGGGGACCACAAACATCGGTATGAACAAGCTCAAAGTTTCTCCTTTACTCTCCAGTTGCTTGTGTGAGGAAAAGGCTTGCGATGTTGCTTACCAAGTTGACATGCATCACACAGATTTTGGATAGGAGGCAAAGAGGGAATATCCTGCACCATGTTCTTGGTATAAGAAATTAAGCGCACCAATGTTGAAGTGCCTATATCTCTTGTGCCAAAGCCATGTTTCATCACTTTGGACTTTGTTAGCCTGCTCCATAGATGTATCCCAAAATAGATAAAATGCCTTGTTTTGCATTTTGATTTTAGCAATTTCCCTTTTTTTGTGGATCATAAATGATGCAATGTTCATCTTTGAAGATTACGGAATAGCCATGGAGCATCATTTGAGGTATACTCAACAGGTTTTCACTAAGATCAGGTACTAAGAGAACATCATTGATAAATTTAGTGCCTTTCTTAGTTTGGACAACAATGGTTCTCTTTCCTTGTGTCTCTAAGACGGCTCCATTTCCCACACGAACATGAGACTTGTTTGAAGTATCAAGTTGAGTGAAAATCTTCTTATCATGAGTCATATGGTTTATACAACCATTATCGATAAGCCATTTTTGCTTGTTGCCAGAGCTTTCACTTTGACAAACTTGAAATAGACGATCCTCAATTACTTGGTGGGTGGACTGATCTTGTGAGTTTTGTTTGGCTTTAATTTTACAGTTTTCTCAAAATGGCTAAACTTCTTGCAAAATCTACATTGTAGTTTGGGTTTCCCCTTAAAGCAAAAATTTTGCTCCGAATGATTGTTTTTGCCGCGAGTGCCACATGGAGGAAATCTTCCAGGTGTGGATGAACTATTGTTACCTTCCAGATATTTACCATTACCTTCTTTTAGATAAGGTAACTTTGATTTTTGCTTAGTTTGGAAAGCACCTTCAGTTGGCCTTTCATCGCTTTTGATGAATTTTTCCTCGTGTGCCAACAGTAAACCAAACTACTCGGTAGTGCCGAGTGTACTTAGATCTTTAAATTCTTCAATCATAGAGGCAATAGTATTGAACTTATTATTGAGAGTTACTAGCACCTTTGGAACGATTGTGTCATCGCTAGTACTTTTTCCATAAATTTGCATCTGATTTACAAGTTCCATGAATCTTGAAGAATATTCTTTAATGTTTTCATCGTCTCTCATCTTTATATTTGCATAATCTCTTCTTAGTTTATTGAGTCTTACAATCCTTACTTTCTCTGACCCATGAAATTCCTCCAAAAGAGTGTTCCAGGCTTCTTTTGCTGATGATGTCCGGATTATTTTTGGCGTTATAATGTCCGAAACAGCACTATGGATATATGAAAGTACCCTCGCATCTTTCATTTCATCATTTTTTAGTTGTTGTAGTTGTGCAGCGGATTATTCACTTCCTTCTACTCTTGCTTCAAAACCCTTTTCCACAATCTCCCATAAATCACAAGACTTTAAAAATAGTTTCATTTTGACACTCCAATAATCGTAACTTTTCCCGCAAAGTTTGGGATTGTAGGGAGAGAAATACTTAAACTTGAAACCCTACTTCAAGAGGCCCTTTAAGATCCTTAATGGCTTTGATGCCAAATGTTGGGATTTGAGATAGTTTATGTGAGAAAGTGGAGATAAATATGTTTGATAGAAGGAAATAATTTGTGATTGAAATGTTTTAGTTCAATTGATATTGAATGATAATAGAATTGATTGAATTGATTTTATTTTATTTTATTTGATTTCAATGCCTTAGTATTACATGGTATATATAGCTGATATGCACCATTTCATATTCTAAGTTACCTTTCATATTCTAGGATGTATGCATGAATAATCTAGATTTATGTAGATACCTCATTTCTGCACTTCCCGCAAACCACCCGGTGATGATTGGGCCGCATGTTTGGTACACGGAACGATTTGTGACAGTTCGTAAGTTTATCGTCAAGTGATCGCTCAAACACTTGTGTCTACCTCATATTCGTCATATACGCGCCGATACGGTCGTTTTGGCAGTAATTAGAGTACATTTGGAGTCCGGGTCAAAAATCGTCTTTATTTTCTAATAACCGTTTAAAATGTCGAGTCAGAATATTCTGGAATGTTTCGGATATTTATATTCCATATTTTCCAATATTTTGATCTTTGGTAAAATAAATCCCGAGATTATCATATAAAATATTAAGAAAATAAGATTAATCCGCTATTCCATAATAGAAACACGGAAATCTTTCTTCCGCAGGAGGAAACCACTGAGGAAAAGACGCAGCACATAAAATATTAAGGAAATAAGATTAATCCGCTATTCCATAATAGAAACACGGAAATCTTTCTTCCGCAGGAGGAAACCACTGAGGAAAAGACGCAGCAGGTGCTGCGCCTCTTCCAAGAGACGCAGTGCTTGCTGCGCCTCTTCCTTAGTCCTTTTCTGCGTATTTTTCGTATCTTTTCGAGATTCACTTCCAAAGTTTCTCCGAAAACCCTAATTTCCGTCGTGTGATTAGTATAAATAGAGACCTTCGGTCTCACATATTTCTCACGCGAGTGTCCGCTCTTCTCTTCTCCCTTTGCATTCTAGACCACGTTCTTACTTTTTGGCGTCTACGTGCTTGAACATTCGACCACGTAAGCTCGGATCCTTCTGAGTACCAGCCTCGTTTTGCATGACTGACCAATTTGACCAACTCCACAATCAATCAACTTAATAAATCTTTTTAATTCCTCTTACGAGGGCACTTTCGTCGTACATTCGAGTCGAGCATCACTAAACGTTAACTTAGTTCACCTCGTTTCGTCAAACATGTAAGTCTGAGGGTGTATAATCCTTATTTTATTATTGTTCTTTATTTTTGTAATCACCATTGTAAGATTTATGTCGAAAATACGCTTAAAACCGATTTGTAAAACCTTATTTCAAACCCTTTTTTACGGATTTACGGGAGACAAACGTCGAGAAAGGACGCAGCAACTGCTGCGCCTCTTCGAAGGGACGCAGCACCTGCTGCACCTCTTTCTGAGGCTGCCGCAGTTCCTGCTTCCTTTCTTCTTCCTTCGTCTTCTGTTTGTCTATTTCTTTTGTTTCGTCTTCAATTGTTCGTTGTTCTTTTAACATAATAATTTGAATATGATAATTCTAACATGTAAATCTTTATTATTTAATTCATCTTTTAAATTCTCGACTTAAATCCCTTATAATTCATATTTGCGGGTTTTCGTCATTAAAATCAATTCGGGTTTTAGAGATTCGATTCATCCATATTGAGTCTCTGGAATTCATCTTTGATATATTTTCATCTGTTATTTATCGTCACCATCATTAGTTCGTCATTAATAACCTGTTTAACCTAAATAATTTGTCTTAGTTCGTTTTAATCCATTATTGACCTTATTAATCTTGTAAATAATTCATCCTAATTAGTTTTTATCCATGTTTTATCATTTTTATGACCCCAATCACATGTAAATAATCTGTTAAACCACTTCTATCCGAGTCAAATAATATAATCAATCATTTAAATCACCAACGAATATTAACGATTTGCAATTCCGGCTTCACAGCCAGAACTGAGCCAAGTAACAGACGCAGCGACTGCTGCGCAGCTTCCAAGGGACACAGCTCTGCTGCGCCTGTTCCTGGTTGAGTTCTGTCTCTGAACTTTTGTTGTTGGTTTGACCTAGTTTAGTTTACGTATTTAATTTACTATTAATCATATTATCACCTAATATTTTTTTGTTAATTTATTTATTCTTTCTTTTCCCAAATTATCCGTTTTAAATATATTTTCGACATAAATCAATTAAATCCAATGTAATTATTGTAATTTTCTTTATTGTATTTTTATTGTATTTTTTTTATCGTATTGCTTGTATGCTCTCACATGTAATCGATCTTAATTCCTACTTCGACTCAATTGTATGTTAAATTACGTGATTACCGACTTAGGCCCTGTTGTTTTGGACTGAAATTGTCTGAACTGAACTGAACTGAACTGAAATAATAATAAAAAGATTATACTAATAATAATAAACAATAGTTCCAATAATAATAAATATAAATATAATTGATGGGGCATATTCTGCACCGCTGACCAAGTCAACATATTGAGCAAGGTCAAGGGTATCCACAGCAAAGTCAACGACTTAGACAGTCTTGCCGATGGAGCCCATCGGCCTGTCACCTGGGTCTCGGCCAGACAACTAGCCAGCCGGGACACAAATCCGCGTACTCATATCCAAGACCCTCGGCGAGCCTGCCACAGGTCCATCGGCCGAGGGTACAACGGTCTTTTCACCTGATAGCCACTTGGCCACTTGGCCACTACGTGACAAAAGGTGAATGCCTATAAATACTCCTCAACCTTCATTGAGGAAAGGATCCACAAATTGACCTAATAACCACTATTCATCTGGTAATATCTTCCTTATCTCTCTACAATATACTCTTAGCCAAGTTACAACAACTTCTCTCTAAGTTCACTGACTTGAGCGTCGGAGTGAGTACGCTCGGCCAAAGCCGAGCCCTCAAGTTTGTTCATCGTTTCAGGAGACCGCAAGGAGGATTCAAGCAAGGACATCGTTCTGCTAGCTACGAGTGGTAACAAACATCTGCTCTGGAATTACACCCGGAACAATTGGCGCCGTCTGTGGGGAAAGACACTAGAAGCTAGTCACATTCATTCCCAAACAACAAAAACAAAAACAAAAAAAACCCCACCCAAAAAGCTGAGAAGATGTCAAAACAACAAGTAGTCGTGACCGACGAAACCGAGCTACACCAAGATGATACATTTCACCATTCTGGAGTAGTGCAACCCTCCACCGGCGGAGTTGTCCAACCGGAATTCGGAATGCCGATAATACCGGACACACCGCCGTCCGCCAACCAGGTCACCATCATGGGACAGGTGGTTGACGTAGCAAAACTGAAGACACTCCTGGACCTAATTGGGAGTACACCGGCTCACATAGGCACGCCGACACGAGCGGCGGAAGCCATCCAGGAGACCAGGGTCCAGAACGTGACTCCAAGAAACTTGAATGGAGCACTGGGAGAAGCAGACCCTACCAAGACGCCGGAGGAGCCCAAAGTGGTCGTGGTAAACGTAAGTCCTTCTCGCACTCGGGAGAGGACATCGCCGCCGCACCACCGACGAGACACACCCCGGAGAACCGGCGGCCCGACTCGGAGAGTCGGAGAAGAAGCCCGAGCCGGAGAAGAAGTCCTTCCCGCTACGAGGAGAGAAGCTGACTCGGAATGCGAGGAGTCGGTCGCCGCGTGTCATCCGACACGTGGTCAAACAGCCCCTCAGTGATTATGTCCTAGACACCGCCGTGCCAACCAAGCTGAAGTTGCCGGCGTTCACATACAAAGGAGATAGTGACCCAACCGACCACGCCGAGGCTTTCGAGTCTTACATGTCGGTATGGGAGCAGCCTGATGAGGTCTGGTGCCGAGTTTTCCCAACGACTCTGCATGGGATGGCTCAAAACTGGTACAAGGGGCTTCCCGACGGTTCGGTATACTGTTTCGCCGACCTAAAGGACGCCTTCTTAGCCCAAGACTCTTGCAACAAAAAAGACGGTCGTGGAGACATCGGACCTCCTAACTATCAAGCGGGAGGAGGGCGAGTCTCTACGAAGCTATATGAAGAGGTTCGACGGCAAGGTCCAAAGAGATTCGGAAATCAATCCCGAACGGCGGCTTCAGACCGATGAAGGGCCTCCCAAAGGGAAACTTAAAAGACGAGCTCATCAAGCACAGGGGCCTGGGCCTAGACGCCGCGAGGAAGATGGCCGACCAGGCCATCAAGGTGGAAGATTACCACAAGACCTGGGTAGGCCCCGCGAGGCCGAGCCCTCGAGAGAGGAAAAGCCGCCGGGATGATAGCCCGGATGAGGCGCCGTGACAATAACAGTCACGATCCGATGATAAACGCCGTGACAATAACGGTCACGGTGCGATAGATCTGCCAAGAAACAGAGCTCGACGGGCGCCGGCGACAATTCGGGAATGTTTTACCAAAGGCATTACCATGACAAAACCCCTCCGTCGCATCGGCCGCCAAGGTCTTCGCCCTAAGCAGAAGCGAGGGCCAGAAGTGGGAACGGCCTCCCAAGCCAAAAGGAGACGGTGACTCGAACCAATACTGCGAGTACCACGGCTGCGCCGGCCACCTCACTGACAACTGCCGGCATCTGAAGAATGCCATTGAAGAGCTAATCCGGAAGGGGAGCCTCGACAAGTATGTGGCCAAAGGCCAGAAGACTGACGCCAGCGGCTCAGATAAGAAATCCGTTTTTCAACGGATAGGAGTTATCCATGTAGTCATCGGAGGTAACGAGAACGGTGGGTCGGCTCATGGGCACAAACGGCACCTGAACGAGCCGTATCGGGCCATCAACTTTGTGCCCAACGCAGCGACCACCGCCTCCAAAGATTCCCGATATGACTATTGGAGGGAAGGACTACGAGGAGTCATCGCCCCTCACAAACGACCCACTCGTAATCAACTTGGACATATCCAACCACCTAGTGAAGAGATGTCCGATAGACACAGCGCCTACACGAACATCATGTTCGGGAGTGCTTCCACACCTCGGCCGAGAATCAAGGACTTGAGCCCCCACCCATCCACTATACAGCTTCTCCGGGGCTGGCCTGGTACCCCTGGGTTCAATCAGACTACCGGTGATGTTCGGCGAAGGGAATGCGGCCAAGAATGTCCTAGCCGAGTTCGTCGTCATCAACGGCTCATCCGCCTACAACGCCCTAATAGGCCGAGTTACTCTAAGCGATGCCGACGCAGTGATGTCCATCCGGGCCCTGACACTAATGTATGTCTCGGACCGGGGGGAAGCGCATAAGCTCGTCTCCAAAGACGAGAAGGACGAGGTGGTCAACATCCAGATATCCGCGCAGGGATGCAACATGCAATCCCTCAAAGTGGCGAAGCGATCGGAGAAGGGGAAAAGCTCATCCTCACAACCGAAGGGCGACCTTATGGATGCAACCGACGGCTGACGGGGGAACAGCGCCTCTGATGAGGCATTAGGAAACTGATAGACCTTGTATAGCGCCGGAGGTGCCCAAAACGGCTGTGGGCACCCCGACGCATGTTAATATCAAATGTAAAATCAACCAAGTCTCCCATGAAGATGTCCATTTTCCCCATAAATCACTGGCAGGAAGAAAGAAGCCGACGCCGTCTCATACTGTCGATTCGACAAGAGCGGCAGTCGTTATAAGAAGCCGACGCCGTCTCATACTGTCGATTCGACAAGAGCGGCAGTCGTTATAAGAAGCCGACGCCGTCTCATACTGTCGATTCGACAAGAGCGGCAGTCGTTATAAGAAGCCGACGCCGTCTCATACTGTCGATTCGACAAGAGCGGCAGTCGTTATAAGAAGCCGACGCCGTCTCATACTGTCGATTCGACAAGAGCGGCAGTCGTTATAAGAAGCCGACGCCGTCTCATACTGTCGATTCGACAAGAGCGGCAGTCGTTATAAGAAGCCGACGCTGTCTCATACTGTCGATTCGACAAGAGCGGCGTCGTTATAAGAAGCCGACGCCGTCTCATCTGTCGATTCGACAAGAGCGGCGTCGTTATGAAGAAATGTAGCGCTGTGGCGATCACCCCAAATAGTAGACGCTTGGCGATCACTTAAAGTGGTAGACGCCGCGTAACACGCTATCCGCACGCCACTCACACCGTCATAGACAAGAGCGGTGGTCCCCATGAAGAAATGTAGTCTTTGTGGCAAATCACCCCAAATAGTAGACGCTTGGCGAGTCACTTAAAGTGGTAGACGCCGCGTAACACGCTATCCAGACGCCGACTCTTCATCGTCGTGCCGACAAGAGCGGCGATCTCCATCGAAAAGCGACACCGCGACGATCGCGGCGCCAGCTTTGATAAACAAATCAAAATGCCTTAAAAGCGTTAAAAACAGTTGAGATGCACACTCTAAACTGCCTCGGCCAAACCAAGGCTCAAACAAAAAGAGACGCTCAATTAATAACGTAAGAGGGCAACTCAGACAAAAACAAGAAAAGACCTCGGCCAAGCCAGAGGCAAAATGGAAACACTAAATACCGTTGAGACGCTCAAAAGAAATAAGGTAAAGACCTCGGCCATGCCGAAGGCAAAAGAAACGAACTCTTATTAATAATAACAGTTTACAGGCAAAGAGAACGGAGATGACAGCCGTCCCCATTGGGATAAACCAAAACACAACCTACCAAAGCGGTACAGAGTACAAGGAGAAAAGCAAAAGCTACAATTATGTCATTTGAAGCACCAAAAAGATGGCGGGGAAGAAGGGATTAATGATCGGCCCCCGAACAGCTGAAACAGATCTGCTGTAAACTTGTTCTCATCAAGCAGCACATGATGGTGTGTGAGGAGCTAAAGCAGATCTGCTGTAAACTTGTTCTCATCAAGCAACCTATGTCCGTGTGCTTACCATCGATGGCGGTAGCCGCATCTTCTTCAATAGGCAACCCGGCAGCTTTCCTAGCAGCCTCAGCTTTGGCCTCGGCGTCATCAGCCGCCCTCATTCTCTCAGCTTCCTCCTTGGCCGCCTTAGCCCTCTCAGCAAGAGCTGCTTTCTCCGCGACCGCCTCCTTCTCAATCTTCGCCCTCACCGCCTCCTTGGCCTTCTCCACCATGGCGTTCTCCTTAGCCTCGAGCTTGTCATCAAGCAGCTTGTCATATCTGCCCCACGGAAAGGAACCATCAAGAGGGAAAAGCTCCTCGATCACTTCCCTAGCTCCTTCGGCCAAATCCGGAATTCGGCGCACGTTGGGGAGCATGACATCTGGAGCATCTCAATGTCCGCCTCCTTCGCTTGATGATGGCCTTTTTGCCCCGAATCACCTCCGCCCGGGCCTTAAACAGGCCCTCGGATTCGTTCCTCTGCTGGAGATAGAGGTCGGCACGCCCGAACATGGTTACACTTCTCCAAAGACTTCGCGGCCTCGGGCCGCCGCAGCCTCGGCCTTGGCCCTCTCGGAAGGACCTCCTTTTCAGCGTCCTCCCCCCGAGTTTTCTCTCGGCCAAGAGCGCCTTCTCAAGATCTCCCCTAAGCTTCCGCTCATTGAGGAGATCCAGGCCGCCGACGCACCACCGCTTAGTGGCATTACGCTCATGGACAGCTCGAGCCACGGCCTTCTCCTGCTCCATGAGACGAGCAGCGGTAACCACGTTCCACCTTGCAAGCTCCCTAATTAGCTTCGTACCTTCCTCTATGAGTTGGGAGACGGAAGCCTTCTGGGATGAAGGGACGGCGGGAATAATTTGACCACCAGCCTGCGGCTGGTAGAAGGATGCCCTCTGGGATGAAGGGTTGACGGTGGCGCCTTGATCACCAACCTGCGCAGAGGTTCCCTCCACCTGCTGCCCAACGAGAGCAGAAGCCGGCTGCGGCTGGTCTACAAAAATTTAATAAAGACGTCAGTATCAACGTATATCGACATGTCAGGAGCACCCAATGACTCGGCTAAATTTAAGCCACGGAATGAATAGGTACCGTGCTTCGCCTTCTTGGCCGGAGGAGGCACTCCCTTGCCAACGGTAGAGGCTGCCTCCTTCCTCTTTCGGATAAGGGGAGATTCCTCCGCATCGGAGTCCCCCTCAGAAGGAATATCAACAACCTCCGCCGTCTCCTTTTTAGGAGGGGGGGTGGGAGTTGGAACCAGCGTCGACGCCCTCGCCGCCGAAGACATTGTTTTCCGCGTCCGACGCACAACGCCGCTAACAACCTTCGCTCGAGCCTCCTCCACGCTCAAGCCCTTCAGCCGCTCCCATAAGATCACTCGGCGACTTCCTACGGTCGTGGGTTTGAGCCTTGGGATGCAAGTTGGCAACATTCCATCTTTGTGCGCCCCCATTCTCCGGAGAATATCCTCAGACAAGCCCGATCCAAAGTGGTCTGCGAAAGAAACAAAGCAAGAGTTAAGTAGAGGAAATAAACCGAAATTCGAGGAGCAAGAGCATTAAGAACGGCGATGGGCCTCACACCGACCCCACTCACCCTGTGCTAGGGCCGGTATGAGGCCGACATGGCAGAGCGGCTCATCCGAAGGATGATCAAGCGTCGGGGAATCCATCTTTTCGGCACCCCACTCTTGTCCACCTCAAAGAGCCTCATTCCGACCTCTCATCCTCCCGGAGATAGACACTGCTGGCATCCATTTTGAGCTTCTTCCGGGAAACCCATCTATCGTGCTCCGCCCGAGTCTCACACCGCAAGTTAACTCGGTCTTTGGAAAAAGCGGCGCGGATAGTCATCCGGCACCTTAACGTACACCCACCGGCCTTGCCAATCCTTGCAAGAAGAAAGTTTGTTGACAGAGACATAACCCGGCTCCATCTCCACACCGTACCATCCGACGCGCGAGAAAATGGTTTGAGATGGTGAAGCCGGCGGAATAAATTCACCGTTGGGGCCTCTCCCTTGAAGAGACAGAGCCAGACAAAGCCGATTATGGTCCTCATAGCCAACGGGTGCAGTTGTGCAACGGCAACGTTCATGGCTCTAATAATGGCCATAACGTGCTCATTCAACTAAAAACCGGAGCCCATACTCCAAATGCCGCATATACACGCCGGTGTGGCCCGGTGGAGGGCAACAGACGGCCTGACCCTCCTCGGGGATAACAATTTTGTATCCCCTACCGAAGAAAAATGGCCCTCGAAAAATTTCTCGCTTTGAACAATCGGCGAGCTTATGAGTCCAAGCACGGTCAGAACGGACCTTACAGGCGTCGCCGTGATCCATAACATACTGCCTCCCTTCGTTAGGACGAGGCCTTTCCACTTCATCACCGAAATCATCACCAAAATCACCATAGGAATCGTCATCCTCCCATTCCTCCAAAATCGAGGGTCAACTTCGGAGAAGGAGGCCTAGGGCCCCCCGACGCAGGTTCACTAGGTCCAGCATCAGCAGAAGACATGTTCACAACAAATTATTAGCAAGATAAAAAAGAATGTTTGTTTACCTCAAAGAAAAACACTCGCCGGATCGAAGACCGAAGATCGGAAGAAAAGAAAGCCCTTGAAAGTTTAGAGAGATGAAGATTTTTGGGAGAAAATTTTCGAAAATTTGAGGAAATGAAAGTAATGTCCAAAATCACGGAATAACTGCCCTATTTATAGGGAAAAGCCCATGAAGAGGGACCAATCAGGGCACAGCCCATGAAGCGTCAACCAATCGAAGCGGACACGTGTCGGACATGCAACCACGGAATGTCAATCGTTGCAACGATTGAATGTCAATCAATGCTACGATTACCAAGCGTATTCAACACGCCCATTCACATCTCTTCGCCTGTTCATCTCCCTCAACAAATTCCTAGGCACCTGCTCTCCGCCGGCCACATGATCGACCAAGCCAGGAAGCACCGGCCGGGGGCAATCAAAAATAACCGGCACTCTCAGCCCTGGTCTCGGCCAGCGTCATATTATTTCCCACATCGGATACCCTTTACGCATCCATGTGGAGGGGGGATATATGGTACGGCCTAACAAGAACCACGCCGATGCTTCAGAAGAAGCCGATACCAGAAATTTTGCAAAAATACTTGCGCAGAATATACGCTCAACATACATCGGAGCCCATACCACGGCATAGACTACGCTGGGGGCAAATTGATGGGGCATATTCTGCACCGCTGACCAAGTCAACATATTGAGCAAGGTCAAGGGTATCCACAGCAAAGTCAACGACTTAGACAGTCTTGCCGATGGAGCCCATCGGCCTGTCACCTGGGTCTCGGCCAGACAACTAGCCAGCCGGGACACAAATCCGCGTACTCATATCCAAGACCCTCGGCGAGCCTGCCACAGGTCCATCGGCCGAGGGTACAACGGTCTTTTCACCTGATAGCCACTTGGCCACTACGTGACAAAAGGTGAATGCCTATAAATACTCCTCAACCTTCATTGAGGAAAGGATCCACAAATTGACCTAATAACCACTATTCATCTGGTAATATCTTCCTTATCTCTCTACAATATACTCTTAGCCAAGTTACAACAACTTCTCTCTAAGTTCACTGACTTGAGCGTCGGAGTGAGTACGCTCGGCCAAAGCCGAGCCCTCAGTTTGTTCATCGTTTCAGGAGACCGCAAGAAGGATTCAAGCAAGGACATCGTTCTGCTAGCTACGAGTGGTAACAAACATCTGCTCTGGAATTACACCCGGAACAATAATAATAATAATAATAATAATAATAAATATTATAATTATATTATTCATTAATAATAATAATAATAATATATTAATATAATCTAATAATAATAATCTAATAAGATATATACAAATAAAATAGTAATATAATAATAAATATAGTAATAATAATATATTAGTAATATAAATGATTACATTATTATAATATTATAATATATTAATAATAATATAATATATTAATAATAATAACTAAAATATAAATAATATAAAAATAATAATAATAATGATAATAATAATAATAATAATAATAATAATAATAATTATAATAATAATAATAAGTCTAATATAATAACATATTAATATAATAATATTAAATATAATAATAATAATATTAATAAATATGTTATTAATAATATTAATAATATTGAATATACTAATAAAATAATAAATTTAATATAATAACCTATTAATATAATATAATAACTTATTAATATAATAATTTTAAATATAATAATAAATAAATATATTAAATATAAATATAATAATATTATCATTAATCATAATAATAATATAATAAATAAATATATTAAATATAAATATAATAATATTACAATTAATTATAATAACATAATAATAAATAAATATATTAAATATATAAATCATACGAATTAATTAATAATAAATGTAATAGTAATATAATAAATATAAAAATAATATAGTAATAATAATAATAAGAAGAATAAATTAATATAACAATAATAATATTAATAAGAATAATAATATTAATGTTGAAATAAACTAATCTGAACTGAACTGAACTGATCTGAACTGAACTGAACTGAACTGAATGGAACTGAACTGAACTGAACTTAATGGAGCTGAACTGAACTTATTAGAACTGAAATTAAGTTCAAAAGAACAGGGCCTTAGTATTAATTCTCACATGCTAGGATTAATCTAATGAATGTTGCATTGCATGCATATAAATCGACAACATATCGTGTATAGATAACTTCCCTAATCATTAGTAGAGGCCGCTATCGAGGCGGGCGGGATTAGGTATTCGATCAAAAGAACTTCCTAATACGTACCCTCACCCCTTACTCCAGATCTCTGTGAACACCCGTGTTCATTGACATCCACGAGAGTCATTCTAGACATAAAATGCTAAGGGTAACGAGTTCTTGGTGTTCATGTCTCTACTTTGTGTCTTGACATGGCACGAGGTATTCGAACGGTTTTCAATTTTCCACAATAAATTGGTGGCGACTCCACAAATGCTCAAGAAAAGCTTGCTCGCTTTTCGCCATCGTGGGCCCGCGTCCACAATTTATAGTACATACATATGCATGAATGATCAAGATACATAGTACATGCATTATGCATAAATAATCTAGATTCATGGTATTAACTAAGTGCATGAACCTAAATGAATCTGGAAAAGTCTCATTATTTTAATATCTTCAATCCAAATAAAACAGAAATTAATTTATTTATCATAATTAATATATTAAGGAAAATAAGATGGCGCCACCAGGTGATACCCAATTTCGGTGCCACCAGGGATATATTTGTAATTTATGCGTGAGTTTCAATTCCCTCCCATCTTTTTGAAATTTCAAATTAAATTTAATGATAAGGGTATCTTTGGTATATTAGAATTAGTTGCCCAAAACAAATCAAAATCATAAACTAGGAAAAAAATCCCTTTCACCAATAGTCCGTCATTAATTGTATCGCGAGTGCAATCGCCAATTTCTGCAGATCAAATCTTTGTGTAAAATCTTTTGCATTTGGGAACGTGTCGTATTGCTAATTCGATCTTATTGTGTAAGTTAACTGGTTAATCCATGATCATGGCATAAATTCGATATTGAAAAAGATAGTTAAGAATGGTATAACTGTAGAAGACAATAAGCTAACAGAATTTAACAGATTTGTATGTATTTCGATGTTTGCGGTATGATGGTTTCGATCTTTGCAGTATGATAGGATTAGCCGATTAGTGAATCAGTACAGAAGGATATAAAGAAGAAGACAACTATGCAAATTACTTTTCTACCCTTTTTATATTCACAAATTCTCATTTGTGACGGATACTGTTTTCTCTCACAAAATGCTCATTGAGAGGTGAGTGGGAAACACATGGGGGTGCCTCACCTTGTCCCCTCTCCCTTTTTGTGAGATGTCACAAGCTTGTGACGGGATTAACCCGTCACAAGCAAGACTAACTGTTTTATATTTAAGCGGGAAATATTTGGCAAATTTGTTATTTTATAATTTATTGATTTTTTTTATTATGGTGGCACCCAAATAATGTGCCACCCGGTGACGCCCTATCGTCATCCAATATATATATATAAATTTTTTTTTTGAGAAAAGATCATTATCATTAATAAAAAGTCATACGACATCTACAACATATGCCAAGCTCAATCGGATACAAATCGATTACAACCATAGGAAATAAATTCTTGTTCAAAGAATGAAATACTGCAATTGAGTCTCTATCATCGATTCGCCGCAAAAGGCTTTCATCCATAAGAGGGTCTCCGAATCTTCCTTGACGAGTATCCATTTCTTTTGACATGATTGAATGTAGCCATGAATCGGACAAAATATGTAAAACCATATAACGATATATAACAACGCTGATCTTCTGCTGACTTATTAGAAAACTGCAAACGAAACAGAAAACGAAAGCTCTCAAACTGAGAGAAGGACACCACCGATAGACGGGGACAGAGCCCTCAGAAAGAGAGACGAAACAAAAATGAAAGCGGAAATTAAACAAAAACATAAAGGAAACAAAGCGGAACACAGGAAAAAAAACGGAAGCCACCGCCTCCCTACCAACCCACAACACCGCCAGATCCAAGCACCACCCTGCCACACCACCTCAACAAACTCGTCCGATAAGACCCGAACAACCCACATACACCACGCAGACCGAGAGAAACGGGCAGACCCGTACGATCCAGAACCGGGTGTGGATAAGAAAGGGGAGGAGGGTTAATCGGAAAAGAGGAGATGGGTCGCCGGGGAAAGGTCTTGAGAGACCCCATCCCCGGCGACATGGTAGGGGGTTGATGGGTGGCGGTGGGAGGAAGGAGGAGAACGGCGACAGCAAAGGGGGAGGATTTAGGGTTTTGTTTTTTTAGAGAGAAGGAGGATTCAGAGTGTGTATTGATTTTACGTCATCCAATATATTAATCAGTCTCGTATACAATACATACAACCAGGGACGAAGCACATGCCTGGCCAGGCGGGCCATGGCCCGGGCGGGTTTTCGGAAAATTTTCTACACATAAAAAAAATACTAAAAATAAAAAAAAAAACCGTCCTTCCTATTCTGAATCTTTTCCATATTCATTGTTGCCGTAACAAATAGAAAAATAGTTAAATTTGTACAGAAATTAATTGCAGAATAATTACCATAATTTAAAAAAAAACTTTCTATGTTATATATGGTAAAAAAAAAATTAAAAGTACTACTGGAAAACAAAGTAAATAAAACAAAGAGTCATTAAACAAAAAGTCGAGGAGTCTCCATTGCCGATTTGCGTTGATAGGAAGTAGATACTTCAGGATTTGGAGATCAATCACAAGTAATTTCTTATCTAATTTATTTTTTTCCTTTCGATTAGCAAACTTGGTGTATTAATTTTGAATTAGAGTTGATTGAAACTTTCAAATAAACTGTTGAATCTTTATTTTCATCGCAAAATTCATAAACATAGATAGATTACTTACCTTATTGTAAATAATGAAAGAAGAAATCAAAAATAATTGATTTTGTATTTTTCAATGATAGAAAATTGAAGATGGAGTGCTCCGTACATGCTTACTACATAGAAATATGGGAGCAATAGCTTGTCTAATTGGATTTTGGATTTAGAAGTATGGTGGGTGGGTAATTTTTAGGGACTTGGGTGAATTTAGTTTTGCCCTTTCAATTATTTTTGATTTCTTCTTTTATTAAATAAAATGTTACTCCCTACATCATATAATGAGTAAATTATCAATTAAACCCATGTCAAATACACTTTTTTACATTTACTCCCACGTCAAATTTTTTTAATAAATTACACCCAAGTTAATAGCTTAGTTTATAAATTGCATCCAATATCGGATTCCGACCACATTTCCGTCAAATTTCAAATTTTTTGGGTTAAAACATATTTTTTAGGACGATTTTGCCCTTCTCTCATATTTTCCCTAATTTGATAAACTTGAAATTTGACATGGAATCTGCAAGTTATCAACATCCAGCCTGGTAACAAATGTGGAGTTGAAATTTGACGGAAATGGTAGTAGTGGCGGCAAATCATTTGAAATCTGCAAGTTTATCCTTCTCTCATATTTTTCCTAATTTGATTTCCTCCATTGTTTTCCTCATCCTCAAGGTAATTCATTCCCCATTGTTTTGTTTTTGTTCAATGTGTTCAATTTTATTAGAATGAGCAAAATTAACCTAACTAATTTCAAACCCAGAAATTTCAAACCCTATAATGAGCAAAACCCCTAAACCCCCAGAAATTTCAAACCCTATAAACCCTATAATGAGCAAAACCCCTAAACCCTATAAACCCAGAAATTTCAATCCCAAACCCAGAAATTTCAAACCTAGAAATTAGGATGAGCAAAATTAACCTAACTAATTCAATGAGTAGCAATTACAAATGATTAGTAAAGTGATTGATGGTGACGGAATGATCAATAATTAAGGTTTAATTGGGATTTATGCGAAAATTTGGGGGAATTTGAAAGGGGAAGATTTTGGGGAAAAATTGGGATGAAATTAGGGTAAAAAGTGAAAGGGGGAAGTAAAATGAAGAGTCACACAGGTTCATTAGAGTTAGAAACACGCGGGGTCAATTTTGTCATTTCATATAGTTTTTCACCGGAAAATGGTTTGGGGTGCAATTTCTAACCTGAGCTATTAACTTGGGTGTAAAAAAAAAAAAAAAATTGACGTGGGAGTAAATGTAAAAAAGTGCATTATAATGGATAAAAACTCCCACTAAACTTACTCCAACAATAACTGAGTTTCTCGAGTGGAAAAATGGTAAAATTTCGACAAATGTATCATCAACTAATAGATCTATGGAGCCTTAGAGAGTAATATTTTATTACATAAAACCTTCATGTGAAAGCGATTTTATAGTTAACGTAACAAAAAATTTCGGCCCCTGGTGGAATTTGGTCCGAGTTTCATCCTGCATACAACTAGTGGAGTACAAAATATCAGGATGGATATGGCTACTGCTAACGGCAATATAAGCGAAATGAATGCGCCAGGTACTTATTAACTGGAAAATTTCGAAGATGAAGCCCTAAATTGGAAAAAAAAAAAAATTACAAAATATAGATCCTTACCTTACGCTTAACTCTTCCGGAAAGTTGACTTATTTTATAAGTACAACCTTAATTTTATATATACCTACAATAACGGCATACAACCACCTTTGCTCTTGCTGAGCAGCATGTCTCCTTGGCTCTTGCTCGGCGGCCTCAAACTTTAACTCTTGCTCAGCAGCCAACCTCTTCAGCATTAGCTCATTTTCCAACCTATTTGGCTCTTGCTCACCAGCAGCTCCTAAATTGTTTCCAACCTATTTGGCTCTTGCGGCACGCTAGAGCAGCCATGTAATTTCGATCTTTCGTATACTCCTATTAATTAGGAGTCGATACCAAATTATGGAAAATGGAAGTTAGAATGAAGATCAGATATGATGGTGTCAGAGTTACGGGAGGGCTACACTTTAACTACGCTCGCTATTTGTGTGAATCCCATGGCCAGTTTTCCAACTCTTCTATATCTGGAAGATTTTCTAGCAATTGGTCAAGCTCGAGCAATGGCAGAGTTACGGGAGGGCTAGCAGGGGCGCTCCTGGCTCTGCCACTGAGCTCAAGCGTTGATGAATCGTCTTTTATGCTTATAGCATGACTACTTTCAAGAACATTAAATTCACTGCCTAATCCATCATCACGTTCATTATTTCCTAACAACATACATTTCTGTTTGTTTACATCATTCGACTTATTTTCGACTTCATGATCGAGTGTTACATCATTTTTACTAGGAGTTTCGAGCTTCCTCTTCAATTTCTTACGTGAAGCGTTGCATGAACTCTCAGCAAAGTTCGATTCAGTACTTTTTACGCTTATAGGCGCATGACTACTTTCAATAATATTAAACGACTCAGCTAATCTAATAATATCACGTTCATTATTCCCTGGTATCATATATTTCTGCTTGTTTACATAATTCGACGTACTTTGGACTTCATGATCGAGTGTGACACCGTCTTTACTAGGAGTTTGGAGTTTCCTCTTCAATTCCTTACGCGAAGCATTGCCTGAACTCTCTGCAAAGTTCGATTCAATCCATGAAACCGATGAATCCTTTCCCGTCAGGGTTTGGACTACGGATTTGAATTCCTTCGCATCGACGACAATATTTTGAGTGTCAATACACTTGACATTGAAAATCTTATTACCATCTTGATCACCCTTATTTTCCATGCATGCACGTAAATTAATTTGATCTATCGAATAATTTTTTTTTTTTGTTTTTTTTTTTTGCAAAAGTTGTATATGATTATCCGAGTTTTGGACTATTTTTATTTTTCCTTTTTCTACATTTCATGCCATAATGCTGAAGATTTTATATGCAATATTACAACATAGGAGATGGCATATTATTGGTAAGTACAACGAAGTTGAATGGTTGTCCCCTCCAATTCCGGGTAATGATAAGAGTAATTTAATAATTACTCCCTTTTAGAAACCACTTTTCTAAAATTACTCCCTTTTGAAAACTTTTTAATAATTTACTCCCATGAAATGTTCTCAGGTCAAAAATTGCACCCAAATTGATACTCCGGTGGCAAATTCCGTCGATTTTTAAATTTTCTGATTTTAAGTCTATTTTTATGACGAAAATACCCTTATCTATATTCATTTCTTCATTTATCATTCACATCCTTCACTCCCTTACTTCCTCCAATCCTCCATAACCAACCACCACCAATATGCTACCACTACCACACCAACACCAACACTTATTGGCCTGGCGAAAACATCAAAAACTCAAACAAGGTGATAGAGGAAATTGGGAAATTAGGGATTTAATTGAAAGATTGAAAAACGTTTTTCTGGGTAGTGTTTAATTGAAACTTTGAAAATTGGGAAATTAGGGAACACTACCCAGATGACAAGAACGTTTTCTGGGTAGTAACTAATTGAAGCTTTGAAAAACGCTTCTTCCTCCTAACCCAGGTGATAGAGGAAAATTGAGAAATTAGTGATTTGATTTGTTTTGATTTTAATTGTTTAAAAGTTTTCCGTGTCGGGAATTTGAAGTGTGGGCGATATATTTGTGGTTTGTGTTGGGTATTGGTGGTCGATGGTGGTCGGGGAGAATTGTCGAGAAATTGGCGATATTGGCTGTGGTTTGTGTTGGGTATTGGTGGTTGGTGGTGGTACGGTGTTGGGTTTAATTGGGGTTGACGAATGGTGTTGTTGCTGCAATAGTGCGTGAATGGAGTGGTGTCGATTTCGATTCCGCGCTTGAAGGCAGATGAGGGGCGTGGGAAATGGTGCTGCTCCTTGGAATTAAAGGCTGCCATGATGGTGCGGAGGTGATGATGATTGAAGGTGCAGGTGTGGGTACCACGTTGGCAGCGTGGTTGAGGCAAGACGAAGGTCCGATTCAGAGCTCACAATTAAAGATGAAGATGGTTGGGTTGACGAATGGTGCAAGTCCAGAACACGTTTTACAAATGAGGGAAGAAGAGAGGGGCAAAACGGTCATAAATAAAGATTTTTCACCTGAAAGTGCATTTGGGTGCAATTTTTGACCTGAGAACATTTTATGGGAGTAAATTATTAAAAAGTTTTCAAAAGGGAGTAATTTTAAAAAAGTGGTATCTAAAAGGGAGTAATTATTAAATTACTCTAATGATAATGTTTACGGCGGAGATATTTTATTTTATAATTAAAACAGGTTAAGTATTATCTACTCCGTACTTGTTATGGATGTGATAAAATCATAAAAAAATAGCATAAAAGATAGTCATGTAAGATTTTTTAAAATTGTCTCATCGAGTACTTTATGAATATCAAATTTTTATACTCCCTCATATTCCCGATAACCTTCCCTATTCATGGGTGGCACGAGAATTAAGGGTGTGAGAATTAAATAAGTTAAAGTATTGTGGTGGGTGAAATAATTGGAAAGAGGGAAGATATTGTGGGGTATTATTGTGGGGTGAGGTGATTAAAATAAGTATTGTTGTGGGGTGAGGTGAGGTGATTAAAATAAGTATAAAATTTTACTAAATAAGGGAAGAGGGAAGTTATCGTGAATAGATGAAAAAGGAAAGAGGGAACGAAGATTATTTAGAATATGAGGGAGTAATTTTTAGTAATGTGTAGCTAAGGATATGAGCAAAAAAATGTGCATTGATATACGTGTAAAAATCAAACCAATAAGTCTTGCTGAAGACGGGTCGGAGCAAGTGACGGATAATACCACTAACAAAACGAATAGAAGGGACAAGGTGGGGGCACTCCCATGTGCTTCCCTCTATCCTCTATATGGGTTATTTGTGAGGGAAAATGGTATCCGTCACTCCAAAGTGACGGATACGTGCCGTCACAAATGAGATTTTGTGAAATCAAACATATACAACTCATTGGAAATGAGGAAGAAACATTTAAGGAATAACAATCAAAGTGTGTCTCATCTATCTAAATAGTGTATTTAGTATTTAATCTATTTTAACTATAAAATGAATACCTCCGTTTTAAAGAAGACTAACTGATGCAAGCATGCAGCCTCATAGTGTCGAACAAGTCAACAACCAAATAAGTGATTGAAAACAAACAGTACTTATAAACTCATTTAAGTTTAATATAACCTCGAAAATTGTAGCAAAAAATTTCCATGCATGGAGAATAAGGCTGGTGATCAAGAATTCAAGATAGTAACAAGATTTTCAAGGTCAAGCTTATTGACACTCAAAATATTATCCTGTTAATATAATGACTTAGTCGTCAAAACAAAACAAAAAACTGTTAATATAAATGTACATGTGGTAAAACTGTTACAGTAATATAATTGAACACGTGTTTTAAAAGTGTTAATATAATAATGGATGCATCATAGTTCATACCATACTACAGTATAAATAGAGCAACACAAATTCAACAAAAGGATGCAAAGTCAAGTCATGAGTGACATCAATTTCTTTGTGTTTGAGCCAAGGAATAAACTCATACATAAGACCATCTCCAACCATACTCAATACCCTTCCTCGTCTCACTCTCTCTTATCACTTCTTACTCATCAACCTCATTATTTCTCAACTTTTCAATTTTACACCTCCAACAATAATTTACACTTATTCCTCATAACTCTCTTTCATTATTTATCTCTCTTACTTTAACATACCCCACACATTTTTTACATTAAAAATCTATTTTTGTAATTTGTTCGGATTTACAACTCGATAATTACCGACTTCGGTTTTATTTTAGAAAAAAGGTAAGACGTTTTTTTTCTTTAAAAAAAATATATTTTCCAAGACAATTTCTAAAACATAAAAGAGATAACATTTAAAACAATATTTTATAAGGTTACATTAATACAATATTTAAAAAAACAAACCAAATATTACATAGATAAATTAAAACGTCTATTAAAAAAACGATATTTAAGAGAGTAAAGAAAATCAAAGAAAGAATAGAAGTAAAAGTGAGCGGATATATGTCAATATTACTACCTATTTGTAGAGGAAAAAAAAATAGGAATTATAGT
Organism: Silene latifolia; assembly: GCF_048544455.1. Taxonomy (NCBI): domain Eukaryota; kingdom Viridiplantae; phylum Streptophyta; class Magnoliopsida; order Caryophyllales; family Caryophyllaceae; genus Silene; species Silene latifolia. Next base: position 150,985,612 of record NC_133528.1, on the reverse strand, counting down.
GTAATAATTTTTTTAAAAAAAATTAATTATAAATCAACTTTTGGCAAAAATAAAATTTACTTGGCAATTAAATCAATGGTACATTTTTTTCATACTACAAAATGAAACAAATAGCTGCGTGTAACTAAAAAAACGGGTTAGTAACTATCGACGACGTTTTAGTAACTATCGACGACGTTTTCATTCTAAAAGACGATTTTGCCCTCCACATCTCACCAACTCTCTCTTTTTTCTCTCTAATTCAAATTCCCCCAAAATAAACCCAACTTCCACCACCACCACCACCATCTAGCCGGCTACCGCCACGCCACCACCAGTCCCACCACGCCACCACCACAGCCAGGACGTCGGAAAAATATTAGAAGGCTTTATTGGTAGAATTATCATAAAATGAGTTAGAAAAGGAAAAACACGCAAATTGCAAAAAAGGAAACGAGAAATTACTGACTACGGCTGCTTGGATTATGGGTGTAAATTTAAACCTTGCCCCTCAAAATCTAATCTACTCTTTTCCTAAACTTGTAATCTCTAATTGCAGCAGAGTACGTGAGATATTAGATGCATTGGAGGTAAAAAAAATTGTCTGAGATAATGTTTCTGGAATGATGATGGTGCAAACAACCATTCTCAATGTTACATCCATGGCAAACATTGATTCTCAACGTTTGCACCATGGCAAATGGCCATTCTCAACGTTTCACCCATTGTTAAACAATGAAACAGCACGTTTCAACCATGGCAAACGATGATTATGAACGATAATTATAAAAGATATTTATTATCGAATTTGAGAGGTTAAACGGAAGAGGAAAACAAAAACAAGTTAATTGTCCGATAACTATAAAACATATTTATTATCGAATTAGAGAGGTTAAACGGAAGCTAAAAAAAAACAAGTTAATTGTCCGACCATGGACTTAAAGTTGATATTCAACAATCGATCCATGGCCAAACAATGAGATTCATTGTTCAACCATGGCCAAACAATGATACCCAACAATCAACCATGGACTGAACAATGAATCTCATTGATCAACCATGGCAAAACAATGGTGATGAACGTTTACCATGGGGAAACGTTGGGCATGCACGTTTACCATGGGCAAACCGTTGGGATTCATTGTTCGGCCCATGGTTGAACTTTGAATCTCAACTTTTCGTCCATGGTTGATCGTCAAGTCTCATTTTTAGTCCATTGTTTGTATAATACGCAATAAAAACACGTAATGTTTACTCTAATTTAGTAAATACGTAACGTAATTGAACTAACGAATAGATTAATTAAAAAGATTAAGTTGTTTATATACCGGTGATTGCGGATCTGTCATGCTAATTGTTGTTTGTAATTTTTAAAATTGTTGTTGGTGATTTTTTTTTTTTTTTAATTTAATTAGTTTTACTTGAATTTGAGAGAATTTAGTTTAGAGAGAGAAAGTAGTGCAAGGGGAATTTGAGAAAAAACTTTTTAGAGAGAGAAAGTCAAAAGGGCAGTTATCGTCTTTTTTATGAAAAACGTCGTCGATATCTACTAAAACGTCGTCGATATAAATCAGCCCCCTTAAAAAACAACCCCTGCACATTCATTTGGGCCACATCTTCTACGCGTCTTCTTCCGCTCATTTCCGCTGAGCGTCTTCTTCCTCACTTCTGTGAGTTTCTATCCTCATCATTGGAGCTCAAATTTGCTGCTCAACTCTTCTTCCTCGACTATTCGCATAGTTTGTTCCTTATGGTTGGAGATGCTCTAAAGATGCACTTTTTTCGTCTTTTTTGTGTTATTTGTTTATTTTTAATTGGTTTTTTTTTATCAGAAACTATCTTTTATTTAGCACCATTTGTGAACAACTACTTTTTATTTTATTTTTGGCTTTCAATTACCTTTTATTTCTCCATTTTGCGAAAGACTACTAAAAATCCACTTCCGGCGGAAAAAAAAAATCAACTTTTCGGCGTTGACTTGCTCTTTTCTCCCTTTTTCACACATATAACCCATATTTCTCCCTTGTTCATCCAATAAAATCCGAAAAAGCTCATATCCATGCCCAACACTTTATCAAAAGTTTGTTCAAAGCAATATCAACGGATCAACCATCTCAATCTCCATCTCCGTCTCCGTCATCACCTTTACTACCACTTTCACCTTCACCCTTACATTTCAACAATCTTATAGACTACTCATGATTTATCAACCTACTGTCCATCTAAGTCATATTAAAGTACCTTCTTTCTCTCTGCATGGTAAGATGGTGGGTATACGAAAACTAATGAGATAGTCGCACACAAGTGATCCTACGAGTGAATCCATGATTATTTTCGAATAATTAACACTAGGAGTTAATTTTGTCAACAAGGCCATAATAAATCATTATTGTTGAAGAATTATTTAGCATGTTAAGGTTAATATCAATGATGATTTTGTTTCGGTGATTAGAACTTTGATTCGGGTAAGAGATAGACAAATTGAGGTGATTAATGTCGGGTTTAATCATCTTTATCATCAATTATTAGGGTTATGAAGTAAAAAATTTTTTTTTTTTTTTGGCAGATGAAGTAAAGAGTTAGATTCAACATGAAATGGTAAGTCAATGCTGGAAAGTTGACTTTTTTTCGTCGGAAGTGGATTTTTGATAGTCTTTCGCAAAATGAAGAAATGAAAGGTAGTTGAAAGCCAAAAATAAAATGAAAGGTGACAAATGACCCTAAATAAAAGGTAGTTTCTGACAAAAAACTCTTTTTAATTAAAATAACTCTTATAAAGAATAAAAAAAGGTAAATAAAAGACATACTTCAAACTTGATGGACCAGTTTATGTTAAAGTTAGCTTTAGTAAATTAATTAACTAGTTCTTGTGTCTGTGAAATTCATGGGGAGTTTATTTGACGTTGATGTTAAATTAACTTAATTTACAAGTTACAACAAATACAAAAAGATCCATTCAGCTCAGAGATTCAGTTCAATTCAACCCCTATAAGTTCAGAAAAGTTAGGCTCTTAGAGCAAGTACAGTGGTAAGCGACAATCAACTAGCTTGGCAATTCCACCTCATCTTCTAAGCTACTAACATTCTAAGCTAATAAACTATTCCAATGGTTTATTAACTTTTATACTAGCTTGATGGGACCCATATGTCAAATTAATTTTTTCCTAAACATAAAAAGACTTACTGAATTTTATTTTGCAAATTAAAAATACATGTAATAAATACGAGAAAATTGATTAGCGCTTAGCGGAGTTGTTGCGGTCGAGCAGCACCTCCAATTAATCTACTAACAATGAGTAATATTGACTATAAGGATCTTCATTATCCATGCTAATTTCAATAATCCGAATTGGAAGACGAAATATTTAACATGAAATTTGCATAAGGAAAGTTAACAAAACAAAGCATGAAATATGGAACTAATTTCTAAATTATAGGGGAAAGTTTGTTTACATTTCACAAGTATATAGGACTATAGGAGTTATATGTAGATTTTGGTTGTTTGTAGATTTTGGTTGTTTGTTGATTAAAATTACCACAAGTTCTACCTTCTTCCAAATTCTCGAACTAAGCATTTAGATGATATAGTATGCTCGAACTAAGCATTTAGCGTCGGCGATACAATTCAGGCGATACAATTCGATACATCAAGCAATTTGAGTTATACGTAGATTTTGATTAAAATGCAAATCAAATAATAAGAATAAATAAAAAATTAATAGAGCTAATTTCCTATTGGTTGTTTGGTAAATGTGGGGCCATCTAAGCAAGTAGCTTAATGAAGCTACTAGCTTAAGCCAAGCTAATATATACATCCTTCTCCAATGGTGTAGCAACTAGCTTGCAATTTTATGAAATTGCAAGCAAGTCCCTAAGCTACACCATTGGACTTGCTCTTATAAGTTCAATTCTGCTCTATAAATTCAGTTCAGAAAAGTTAAACTCGTATAAATTCAATCGTAGACAGGCTTAATGTACTACTTATTGTTTCTTGTATGTGTGACCAATTACGGAGTATGTCACGAAATTTTTGGTTAATGAGTGCTAATTAGCAAAATAATTAGATAATAAGGGTACACTTGAAACTATTTGGGTCTATAGTGTCCACGTCATCACTTTTTATTTTTTTCCAATTTTTATATGAAACCGCTAAGAAACTTAGCGGCTTTACAAAATCTCATCGTCCGAATATTTGTATCTGTTTTATTTTTAAAAAAAATAAAAAAAATTGAAGAGCTAACTTCAGCGGCTTACTACAAGTTCCCAACAATTTTCAACAACTTCTATCAACTACCCTATAAAATGACGTACTGATATGATAAGACGCTAAGATTTCTAGCGGTTTTGCCTTTTATATATAAAAAAAAAACTAAGTGAAGCCGCTAAGTTTCTTAGCGGTTTCATATAAAATTTGGAAAAAAATAAAAAGTGATGACGTGGACACTATGGACCCAAATAGTTTCAAATGAACGCTTATTACCTAATTATTTTGCTCATTAACGCTAATTAACCAAAAAAATCGTATATCACTGTAAATGGGAGACATTGTGTTCTTTCAATGTGTGGTTTTACTGTTTTAGTGGTGAGCACGGATCAAAGTAGAAATCAATCATGTGTTGTGTTTTCAAGCTAAATTTCCTTCAATTGCTCTGGACTTAGGATTATAGACCCGGCAAAACTAACCCAAGAAATCAAATCCACTATAGCCTCTTGCTTCACATGGGGTTTCAGTAGCATCACACAATCATACAACGGCATTATTGCCACCCCTTTTCCTCTACAATTTCTGGCAGCTAAATGAATCTACAATCAGCGAAAAACGACATGAATCAACACCAAATTGATTATGACTCATCTCCAAATTGGTATATTATACCTGGATTTGAATTGAACTAAAAAGCACGGCTTTCTATTCAATATTACAAGATATGAAATGCATAAAAAAACACATTCAAACACATACCATTAGATAAAAAATGTAACCTAGGATCAAACCCATAAAGAAAACAATCACATAATAACAAAAGATTGAATCTTTTCAATAGTACACTCTGAAATTGTGCTGAAACAATGAAAAACAAGAAGAGGGTATTAAGAAGAAACACCAAATAGAATATAAACCATCTCTAAATTAGTAAAACTATACCGGGATTTTAGCTGCTCAACAACATCATTACCCTAG